>NC_048597.1:100550085-100577585 GCF_003668045.3 Cricetulus griseus
CAGAGAGCGGTGCAGCCGCCTGTGGACAAGAGCGATGCCTAGCTCTGCAGTCAGGCTGATCTTGGTGCCCCTTGATGTTGTGAACCTTAGCAGCCCCTTGACAGCGGCAGCATCCTCAGTGCTCCAGCTCCTACAGCTCAGATGCTGTATAGGGTGGGCATGCACACATGAGAGTAACAGCTCAGATGCTGTATAGGGTGGGCATGCACACATGAGAGTACATGTGTCATGTATATGTGTGAGCATGTAGCATATGCAAGTGTACACACAGGAATGCACACGTATGCAAGGCTGAGCATGAATATTCAAGCGTGAGTCTTCTGTTTGCATGTGTGAGTATGTGCACTGTGTGCATCTTGCCTCAGGATCCCCCCTCTCTGTTATCTGTTCTTTTTCCATCTTGCAGCTTGAGGAAGCTTCACTGTCCACATATCCCACTCGGGGTTCAAGGCTACATGTGCTAAAATCAGCCAAAGAGGATAGTCCCAAAGGGTAAGTGCCAGAGAGAGTGGTGTCCCTACCTCCAGGGGACAATGGACAGTGTCTGCAGGCATTTTGATTGGGCACATGAGTGGTGTTGGCATGAAGGCACTAATAGGAAACAAGGCACTGTCTAGACAAAAGACAGGACAGGATAGCCTTGCTGCAAGATCCCTCCTGGAGAGACCAGTCCCCACTATGTCACCTGTCTCTGGGTTTCTAGGTACCTGGGGCAGGGGAGATGACTGACTGAACTCTTGGAGTACAGTTTTCATTTTTTGGGGTGCTCAGTAATTCCAAATCACTCTAGCTAGAAAGCCCTTTGATTGGATTTGTGACAGGCCACCCACTTTTTTCAGGGCACTCTTACTGGCACTTTCCATGGCTGTATACTTTGTCCTGGTTTCGAGTCAAAACAGGGGGAGGATAGCCACTTCTCTGCTTCTTCAGTTAGACGATGCCAACACCAGTGGTCACCTCCTCCCACATCGCCTGTGGGATCGGCTGGGTCCAAGATCACAGGCCTGAAGAAGAGATAGAAACGATGAAAGTGTTGTTTATTTTCAAGAACTCTGGCCTCAGTATTGGGGTTGGTCCTATTTGGATCAATGACACAATGTATCTTGCCAGCTCAGGCCAAACATTTGAATCTATTCTGAATCAAAGTAACTTCCTAGAATTGTTATATTTGAAAGCCAAAAACCCCTCACAACGCTGTTAATTTGCCTTACATGGTGAATTGTAGTGATGACTTCTTTCAAGAGACTGTCAGAGTACAGTGTTGTTAAGTACGTCAGCACTGGTGGGTGGTGGTGTGGAGGGTTTGTGTGTGTGTGTGTGTGTGTGTGTGTAATGTCTCAAAAAACCTAAAAATAAAATAAAGTATCTTCCAGCTTTCAACCTCTGAAGTGTTGGAACTGTGGCAGGTACCACCCTGTCTGAATTCCTTATTACTCTTTTAGTTCTGAAAGAGAAAAGCAGATCTGATGAAGATGCTAATAATAGGGGCTAGCTAAATGGTAAAAGGAGCTTATGTTAAGTCTGACAACCAGACTTTGATCCTCTAGGGCCCACAGTGTAGGAGGAGAGAGCTGACTCCCAAAAGTGGACCTCTGACTTGCTGTGCTGTGCACACATGGGCCTGGGAATGGCAATGCTGTTCCTCAGGGATATCCCGTTACCTCAGACTACTCTCAGATAGGCTATCGCACACATTTTACATTTCCAGACAGCAGAACAGTTAAAAAGCAATGCAGGCATCCTCTGCTTCTAAACCTTCCTGGTTGGCCAGCCCCTCCCACTCCTGGTGGGCAAACTCCTCCCCCTTCTGATTGGTAAGTCCCTCCCACTCCCGAGGTTGGGTTTACTCTCTGGCAGCTCCTCTCTCAATTTCACACTGGGAATGAACCAGATACTGGGAAGAAGAATCCAGGTCATGGAAGAAATAGCACAGAAGGGAATCGGGTTAATTCACAACAGGGTGGGAGGCTGGGAGGCTGGGAGGCTGGGGCACAGACACCTCTTTTTCCGGATCTGGGTCAGTAGGAATGTCCTCATCGGCTCTTCGTTGAAGTTGTAGTTGACCATCCAGAAGATGCAGAGCTGTGGGTATTTGATGACCAGGTCCAGGACCGTCCGGAAGCCTTCGGCAGTGTCGAAATCCTCTAAGCCACTGCCATGCTCCCAGGCATACATGACGAGAAGCTCCAGGGCATACTTTGGGGGCAAAGATGCTTTTGACTTCATTTTCCTTTCATACTGATGGGGAGAATAGATATGTCAGGTGACCTTGGCCAGGCAAGAGGGGGCCAGTTGGTCTCATGGACTGCTTGGGTTGCAGCAGGGCAGCAAGATTATGAAGTAGAACTTGAAATAGGAAGATCCTGAGTCCTAGGTAAGCGTGCTAGATTCAGCCACAGGCAGGGTGGCACACACTGTGCCTTGTGTTTGGACAACAATGTAACCACTGACTGATTGGGGGTGGGGCATGAGGGAGTCACCTGACTTGCTGAAATTCAAACCAGAGCTCCCCAGCCCTTATGTCTCAGGCTACCTGTGATGACGCCAGTCTCAGCCACAGCTTCATCTTGCCTTCTGAGAGACAATATGGTGTCTATATTGCTGTCCTGACAACCGGAGTCACACACCTTAACTTACATCTATACTTCTCAGGGAAATCTAGCTGCTGCTGAATTCTTTGGCCAGCGTGAGAATAATCTTTAAGACGCCCGGAAGCTCAGGCCTCCAGGATCTTTTCCCTGGACCGTGGCCACCCCAATCACCATGCAGAGGCAGAAACTTGATGCAAACAGCTAGAAGCTTTAATGAAAGGTGGACGTTTGTACAAACAGGCTCTCTCAACATGCAGGCTAGAGAGCAGCCCCGTCCCCCAGGCACAGGCGTTTTTAAAGGCAAAACCCACAAGCTTAGGGAGGGGCCTCGACTCTCTGTCCATTGAGTATGTGACCAGAGTCATGGGTTCCTAGGAGGACCTTTGTCTTGAGGGGAGGGCTGGGAATCAGATGGCCTCCTGACCCACCAGTTGAAAACCTGCAGACCTCAGGATGTGCTAACTAATCTTGCCTGAGCAAATGGTAGCTATCTCTTTGTTTCATAGGGACCCTTAACTGTTAATTATTGACACATTGGCCATTGGGGCAATCTGTTTCCTTTATGAGCCCCTCCGGGAGGATGGCCATCTGGGAATTCTTGGTACCCAGTTATCTTATGGCCTTGTAAGGGAGTAATTGCTGTCTCTTTGTTTCATAGGGACCCTTAACTGTTAATTATTGATACATTGGCCGTTGGGGCAATCTGTTTCCTTCATGAGCCCCTCGGGGAGGGTGGCCATCTAGGAATTCTTGGGACCCAGTTATCTTATGGCCTTGTAAGGGAGTAATTGCTGGCGTCTGGTAAATTCCAGGCACTAAGTCATAGTAGTAGCCTTGGTTAGTTTCTGGGCTATGTTTCTTTGCTAATTTTTAAGACTTTCAAATCCATACATGGCTCTGATGCTAGGAGGCCCATAGGCCTGACCCAAATATCATGAGTAGCGGAATACAATCAGAAGACCCATGGCTTCATGGGAGACAGCTTCCCTAAAGAGGCCCAGCCCCTAGCATGGGAGGATTTGGGTGTTCAGGACCCTTGGCAAAGTCTGTGTCCTAGCTTTCTGGTAAAAACAACCACCACATTGGCCATAGCAGGGGCTGGCTGACCTGTTTGTACCAGTGCTTCACCAGGCGAATCAGACTCTTCAGTTTGGTGGGCCGGGGTTCAATGAAGTTGCGCTGTAGCTCTGTAAAACAGGTGGAAAACTCTCCTCCGGAGATGTCCGATGATCTATACAACTCAATGAGCTCCTTGTAAGCTTTGGGCCTGGAGGTGAAGCCAGAATACAGTTGACCTAACATGGGAGCAAAATGTCCATTAGATCCTAAGGGGTATGGTAAACAACAGAGTAAAAAAAATTTTTTTTGAGACAGGATTTCATGTAGCCCAGGTTGGCATTGAAACTTGATACATAGCCAAAGATGATCTTGAATTTCTGGTCCTCCTGCCTCCACCTTCCAAGTGCTGAGATTACAAGTGTATACTGTCATGCACTACAGGGGGTTGAACCCAGGTCTTAGGCATGTCACACAAAATCTTTACCAATGAATATATGTCCACAGACCTCAGAAGTGTGGTTTTCCAAAAACCTTATTAGTTATTCATGTATTTGTTTTTTTGAGACAGGGTTTCTCTGTGTAATGATGTTGGCTGTTCTGGAACTCACTCTGTAGACCAGGCTGACCTCGAGCTCACAGAGATTCTGCCAGCCTCTGTCTCCCAAGTGCTGGGATTAAAGGGGTGTGCCACCAAAGCCCAGCTAGGCCAGTGTTTTATCACAGCAACAGAAGACAAACTAAAATGGTTTTCAAAAGCAGACAGACAAACAAAAGTGGACTGAATCCCATTCTATATACTCCTGTCTCTTTTCTGAGAGAAATTGAAACAGGTGTTTTTTGTTTGCAGTGGGGGAGGGCTGTGTCAAACCCAGGGTCTTGAGCATGCTAGGCAAGTAATCTGCCTCTGAGCTTTAACCTCAGCTCCAGCCCCAAATACTGGTTAAGAGTTTTATTTGCTTTACCTTGAGGTGGTGATATTGAACCCAGAGAGTTGCACATGCTAAGCAAAGGTTTTTTCCCTGATTACACCTGGTTCCCAAGAACCACTAAGTGGAAGATCGTAGAGTCTTCATAATTCTAATATAGGAAACACACACCCATGCAAACACACACACACACACACACACACACACACACACACACACACACAGTAGCTTGGCCTCTGTATGTGCGTGCTCATGCTCGTGTGTGTATGTGTGTGTGTGTGTGTGTGTGTGTGTGTGAGAGAGAGAGAGAGAGAGAGAGAGAGAGAGAGAGAGAGAGAGAGAGAGAGAGAGACGAGAGAGAGAGAGACAGAGAGAGAGAGAGAGAGAGAGAGAGAGAGAGAGAGAGAGAGAGAGAGAGAGAGAGAGAAGGAAACAGCCTAGGGTAAATCTGAGAAGTTGTTATTGATGCAGGCAGGGGCAGCCCACTAGTTGGCACCATTCCATTGACATGTGGTCCTGGGCTGAATAAGAAAGCTAGCTAAGCATAAGCCTATGAGTGAGGCAGCAAGCAGTGCTCCCCCATGGTTTCTGCTCAAGTTCCTGCCTTGAGTTTCTGCCCTGACACTTCCCTCCTTCATGGTCCTCCATGATGGACTGAGATCTGAAAGTGTAAGCCAAGCAAACCCTTTTCCCCTCTAAGTTCCACACAAGGCCTGAGGGGGCTGCTGGGTGTCCTGCTGTATCATCCTTCATGTTATCCCATCCTCACAGGGTCTCCCACTGAACCTGTCTGATTCAGCTAGACCCTTTCTCTCTCAACCCACACCCCTCCCCAGGCAGCACTGGGGTGACAAGTGTGCCCTAAGCAGAACCTGGCTTTTTACACAGGTGCTGGGGATAAAATTCAGGCCCCCATGACTGAACGGCTGACACTCTTACAACATAGCCATTTCCCCAGCCTACATCCAGGTCTTTTGTCCATCTGTATCTCTCACCTGTGCATGGGATTTCTGACAGGAGTTTTCTGCACCCAATATCCTGTCTCTTATCTCACAAAGGCCCCATGTTCTCTTCTGTAATTCCCTTCTCCACTGAGGAAATGAAGGATGTTATCTATAGTGTGCATATAACTATATGTGCCATCCCCGACACACCATGGAGAACAGAGCAGACAGCTCCTAGAGGCTGCCTGGACTGTTTACCTGAGAATGGAATTGCATGCAGGTGTCTGGGAGACAGTTACAGCTCATTCCCCACCCCTTCCTGGTTTTCCCTCTGCTCTTTGCAGATCTTATCAGGAGCTAGGGCCTGTGCACCCTTACCTAGTGCATCATAGGCAGGCAGGACATCAAAGTCGACACTCTCGTTCAGATTCCTGGATTTCAAGGTGAAGCTCAGCACCCTGGGGGCCTTCCACTTGGAAACCTCAAACTTCACCTCCAGTTTCTGGGTCTGCTGGAAGGCTTCTAATTGCCTCCGGATCTCCTGGACGAACTGTGGGCGCTCCTGTTTTTGAGACTCATAACTCTCCAGAGAGCTGAGGAACACGACAATGTCAGCATCTGATCCATACTTCAGAGCCGTGCCTTTGGCGGTGGATCCTCCCTAGGGAGAAAGAGAAGGTGATATTCTGCCTCCTGTCACCCTTGTCTCCCTAGCTCCCAAGAGCTGGAAAGGGTCAAGGGCTAGAGTTCACCTTGACAGTCTTCAGAACTTTGGTGCTTGAGTGTCGGAAGCAGTTCTCTTTAAGGAATGTACAGATGATGTCAACAGCCTTTTTGATCTGGTTCAAGAATGTTTCATCGGGCTGGAGGAAGTCTTCGATGAACGTATCCAGTAAGTGGCTTGGGGTGATGAAGAGTGGTGTGGGCTGGGGAGGAGAGAAACTTGGTAGACTCTGCCCAAAAGCCAGCACAAAACTCACCTCTGTCCTTTTGCCAGCCTCCTTCCAAATTGTGGGCAGAGACTTTTCTGGCAGAGACCTTCCTGCCTTGCACAGATATTCTCTAAAAATGTTCTTGAGATGCTGGGCAATACCTACTCTTCTGCCCCCCTCCCACCAAGCAAAAACTCTTCTGGTTTCTCATGGGTTACTTGGGAGAGACATGGATCCTTCTGAGGGGTTTGAGAGGATGCAGACATGGGAGGTGCCCTAGGCTAGCATGAGGAGATCCCCAAGGACCTTCCAAGAGGTAGGTGTGAGGGTCAAACTTGAACAAGGAGATGTGAGCTCAGATGCAGAGAGGTGGGGCTGAAGGGTGTTGGGCTAATGGCTTTGAAGATGGAGGAAGGAACCAGGACACATGACAGTCTCAAGAAGCTTGAAAAGGGAACAAGGCTTCAGGTGTCACCATTCCAGCTCTGTGAGACTGCACCGGATTGAACGCTGCTGTAACCATAAGTTTATAGATTTAGGCTACACTTTTTAAACAGCTGGGAGTGCAGATGATGAGCAGTCTCAGTAGATACGTTTCCTGGAGAGCATTATCAGAGAGCGGTGCAGCCGCCTGTGGACAAGAGCGATGCCTAGCTCTGCAGTCAGGCTGATCTTGGTGCCCCTTGATGTTGTGAACCTTAGCAGCCTCTTGACAGCGGCAGCATCTTCAGTGCTCCAGCTCCTACATACATGTGTCATGTGTATGTGTGAGCATGTAGCGTATGCAAGTGTACACACAGGAATGCACATGTGTGCAAGGCTGAGCATGAATATTGAAGAATGCGTGTTCTGTTTGCATGTGTGAGTATGTGCCTGGGTTAGTGTAAACGTGAGTGTATGCCTAAGTTTCAGCGTTGTGCATGCATCTGTGACAGTGTGAGGCTCCAGGTGCCAAGACTTGAGCTTATATGTGAGTGTGCATGTTACATGCGAGTATATACATACATATGTAAGTGACTGAAATGCTCATTCCTCCTTGCATGTAGGTCCCTGGGCCTGGACTGAAGCAGTTGTCAAGAGAGGGGGGATTTCATGGTCTGGAAGATCAGGCTAGTAAGATAACAACACAGAGATAAAAGATATGGTAGGTACTTGAGAGTGGCTCATTGGTTAAGTGTACTCTCTGTTCTGTCAGAGGATCCAGGTTCAAATTCTAGCACCCATGTGGTGACTCACAACTGTCTGTACCTCCAGTTCCAGTTCCAGGGGATCTGACACCCTCTTCTGGCCTCTGTGGATATTATACACATGTGATATAACATACATTCAGGCAAAGACTCTTGTACACACACACACACACACACACACACACACACACACAAACACACACACACACACACACACACTCACACACACACACACACACTCTCTCTCTCTCTCTCTCACACACACACACACACACACACACACACACACACACACACACACACACACGAGACCTGGTTTCTCTGTATAACCATCCTGGCTGTCCTGGAATTCATAGAGATCTTCTTGTTTCTACCTCCTGATTGCTAGGAATAAGGGCTTGTGCCATCACTGCCCAACATAAAAATATTTTTAGTATTTTTAAAAGATGGGGTAGGAGAGCCATGAGAGCTGAGCATATCATGTGCCTGTGTGTTAGAAAGGCGGGGATCTAGGCAGGATCTTGAGATCCAGGAGGGATCTTGGGATGGCTGTCAGAATATGAAGATGATGCGCTTTAAGCCACACTGAGTGTGTGACCGTGTTACAGTAGTCACATGGGCAGTTAAGACACACTCTCTCAGGTCAGTGTCCTGAAGATGCTCCTCCAGCGTGGAAACTCTCTTACCAGAACATTCCAACACGGTGCAGGTGGCATATCATTCTGCCCGAGAGAGCACAGCCAGTCCTGGGCCGCCTCTGTCAGCATCTGCCAGTTCCGGTCGTTGTCTTCGCCCACGTTATTAGTTGGGTCAGTTGGATCCAAGATGACAGGTCTAGGAATTTTATCAGAAATTGGAGTTGGGCTTATTAGCATTCATCTTTAATCTTGGTACTTGGGAGACAGAAGCAGGTGGATCTTTGTGAGTTCAAGGTCAGACTAGTCTACGTAGTAAGTTACCGGCCAGCCAGGGCTGTACAGTGAGATCCTGTCCCCTGCTCTCCCCCCCAATAAAAAGAAGGCATGGGAAGATATCTTAGAAACTAAGAGTGTTTATAAGTGCGAAGTAATAAGGACCAGAGTTCGGGGCCCACATAACAACATGGGGGATCTCTGGGGCTTGCTGGCTTCCGGCCTAGTTGAGAAAGCCAGAGCCCAGATTGAAGAAAATATTCTGCCTCAGAGGAATAGACAGAAGACACCCCATATCCTCTTCTGGCCTCTATGTGCAAAGAGGTGTACACCCACACAGATGTGTATGCAGGTACACAATCACACAGACACACAAACTTTAATTGAAATGAAGGTGGGCTGGGGAATGGGTCAGTTGGTAAAATGCCTGCCTCACAAACAGGTCCTGAGTTGGGGACCCCCAAGACTCATATAAAAACCAGATGCTGGGGCCTGGGGCTCACTGACCAGCCAGTCTAGTCTATTGGTGAAAATCAGTGAGAGACTCTGATCGGTGAGAGACCCTGACTCAACAAATAAGGTAGAAGGGCCGGGGAGATCCCTCAGAAGTTAAGAGCTCTGGTACTCTGGCAGAAGACCTAGGTTCAAGTCCCAGGCCCCACAACCATCAGTAACTCCAGTCTGACACCCTCTCTTGGCCTTCATAGGCACTGCATACATGTGGTTCTTAGACACACACACACAGGGAAAACACACATACACATAGAATAAAGGAATCTAAAAATAAAGCAAAGAGTGAGATACCTGATACCAACTTCTGGCTTCCACACGCATACACACACACACACACACACACACACACACACACACACACACACACACACGCAAGCACGCACGCACGCAGGAGATGCTGCTGTCGGTTCTGCAGCACCCAGACACACTGATTCCTCATCCTTCTCGTCTCAGAGATGTTAGGTATCACTGTTCCTTGCTGTGAACTCCTTCCCTTCCTCCAGTCCCTTCTTCCAGGCTTTAGGGGGGACAAAGCTGACCATGGTTTAGGACATGGAACGCATTGACTGAATCTCCTTTGCAGATTCAGGTCCTCCTCCCACCCAAACCCTTAGGTCTGTCCCCCTAATGTCAGCAAGGGCTCAGAGCCCGCTGCAGATCAGAAGCTGGGTACCTTTGGGTCCTGAGTTGACACAGAAGGGTATTGCGGACTGTCTCATTCTCAAAGTTGTAATTGACTGTCCAGTAGACACACAGCTTTGATGACTGCTTAATGAGTCCCAGCACAGTCCTGATGCCTTCTGCAATGTTAAAGTCCTCAGTTTGGCAGCCTTGTTCCCAGGCATACACAGTGAGCAGCTCTAGTGCATACAACAACTGCAGAGATGGGGACGTCATCCTCTTCCGGCACTGTGAGAGAAGACAAGACCATCAGGAAGCCGGAGCCTAGAAGATGTCACTATACCCCATGCCTGGAAGTCAAGGTGACAGTACCATCAGATACTGACAAAGGTGCGGCAAGAACACCTGGAACACTCACACTGCTCACAGGGTGTGCGTGTGAGTGTGTGTGAGTATGGGTGTGGGTGTATGTGTGTATGGGTTGTGGGTGCGTGTGGATGTATGTGTGTGTGAGTATGTGTGATTGTGAATGTGGGTGTCTGTAGGTGTATGAATGTGTGAGTATGAACATATGTGACTGTGTGTATGTGTGTGTGTGAGTGTTGATGTACATGAATGTGTTAATGTGAATGTATGTGCTTTGTGTGAGTGAATATGTGTGTGAATGTGTGTGTGTCAGTGTGTGAAGGTATGTGTGTGCATGTATGTATGAGTGTGAGTTGTATTTGTGAATGTGTGTGTGAGTAGGTCGGAGGTCAAGGTCAGGTATCTCCCTCAGTCATTCTACCTTATTTTTTGGAACAGGGCCTCTCACTGAACCTGGGGCTCACTGATTGGCTGCAGTGGCTGGCCAGTGAGCACAGGAGATCAGCCTGTGTCTGCCTCTTGAACACGGAGTTACAGACATAGGCTGCCACTCCTGGCTTTACATAGGTAGTAGGGATTTTCTGAGCTTGCACAGTGTGTACTTTTCTACTTAGCCTTCTCTCCAGCCCCAGTACAGTGGTTTTTTAAAAAAAATCTATTTGGCATTTTTTATTAAAGCTAAGTAAATACTCTTCACTATATTTCATATGGAGTCCACTTATGCAAATATAAACACATATATACATGCTGTCTGGGGCTGTGTCTGAGACTCTAAGATTCTACTGCATATTTACCCAAGAAAAATAAGGCCTTAAGTTTACAAAAGACACATCAGAGGACACCCCAGTAACAGTAACCCAAGTCACAGAGGCTACATCCTGGAAATTACCCATAGGACAAAAAGCAGCAGAGAGATAAAACATGGGTATATTACTATAATGGAATAGTAGATAGGAATGAAAAACCATTGCCATGTAATGATTGGCTGGATTTCTCAAACATGGAGTTAAACAAGGAAGCTATCACCTATGTGCAATATGATCCATTTATAGTATTTGAAAATAAGGGAGAGCTGAGTGAGGAAAGGTGCTTGCCACTAAACCTGTTGAATTGACTTCGATCTCCCGTCCCTGGGTTGAGAAAGTACTCTTATTTTGGTTTGTGGCTGAAAAGGAGATCAGATTAGATGGAAGTATGTTGTTATTATCGTTGAAATTTGCTTGCTGTGAATGATCTCAATCAAAAAGGTAACAGTGTGGTGTGGTGGCACATGGCTTTGGTCCCAGCACTTGGGAGGCAGAGCAGCCTGTGAGTTTGAGGTCAGCCTGGTCTACATAGTGAGTTCTAGGCCAATCCGAGACTCTCTTCAAACAAGGCAACAACACAAATTACCTCTTGATACCAGTGCTTGACCAACAGGATCAAATCCTTCACTCTCCTGGGATATCTCTTGAAGAACTGCTCCTGTAGTGTGGTGAAGCAGACCGAGAACTCACCGGGTGCTGCTCTAACTTGATCCATGGAACTTTTGAGATTCCGATAGACCTGGGAGCTGGGATTCTCACCAAAGCCTGATGGGAGAGAGCAGTGGGAAGCTGACTGTATACCAGGCACATTTGAAGCCTTTTATGCAATGATGTAACATGAAAGTCTTATAAACCTCTTATCTAAGAGGGAAACAACCTGAAGTCAAATAAGCTGGAGCCAGTTTGGGGTTAAAGGTCCTGGGGAAAGAAACCATGGCAACAGCAGCCCATCTAACCTGATAAAGACAGGTAGACCAGGTTAGTTGGGTTTTTATATAGTAAAGGAAGCGATTTATGAAATCCCCCTGTAGGGTCTTATTTTCTTAGAAAGGCAACATTTATTGCTTCCTTGTAACAACAACAACAACAAAAAAAGGTCTTTGATTTGGACGATTCAGCTCTATCGCCACCTGTTGTTAGTACCTGGGTACTACATGTGAATAGTTCCTTTATCTGCCTTCAGCAGTGGGTGGATTGGTCTCCTATTGCCAGGCTGGAAGCTAGTTGCTCTGATCTTAGAGTTGGTGACAAAGGGACCCATGGGGTCATGTATCAGTTACTTTTCTGGCAGCTGGGAGGGGACATCTGACAGAAGCAACGGAAGGGGGAAGGCTTGCTTGCTTGCTTGCTTTTAGTATAAAATGTTCTGTCTGCAGGCCAGAAGAGGGCACCAGTTCCCATTACAGATTGTTGTGAGTCACCATGTGGTTGCTGGGAACTCAGGATCTCTGGAAGAGCAGCCAGTGCTCTTAACCTCTGAGCCATCATTCCAGCCCCAAGGGAAGGCTTTCTTTTGGCTCACTGAGGGCACAGCCATCGTGCCCGGGGAACATGATGCTGAATTCTCCCTCCTCGGACCAGGAAATGGATTGGAAGTGGAACTGGGGTCAGGATTGGAGACAGGGTTGGGGTTACCACCCTCCAGGCTCACTTCCCAGTCACCCACTTCCTCTAGTGAGGCTCCCTCTCCTACAGGCTCCACACCCTCCCAAATCAGCTGGGACCAAGTGCTCAAACATATTTTACCTTCAACCCTAACAGATGAGAAGGATTCATGCAACGGTGGCACATTTTCTAACCCAGACCACCTTCCCGAGAATGCTGTCATGTGGGCGTGTGTACATCTCCATCTTGTCAGAAAATGGTCAGGTGGTGGGTATTTAAGGTCCCAGTAATCCATAAGTTCCTCAGAATTGTGGACAATGGAGGCACCTTAGCCTCCAACTCAGAAGTCCTGGGCTGTCAGACTTATTGAGTCCACCATTGGCAGCATGGCCACCACACATTCCTGTCCTTTTGTTTTCCCATCCATGTATCTGTCCATTCCTACATCCATCCATTTTTACATCTGTCTATACAACCTGACTTCCATCCATCCACCTAGGCATATATACATGTATCAGTTCATTGTCTGTCTGTCCACACATTCACACGCCCATCCATCCAGAAATGCATCAATCCGTTTCCCCATCTGTCCACCATCCTTACATCCATGCAAGCATGCATCCATCCATTTCCCCTCCTCCACATACACCCACACATCCATCCATACATCCTCACACACATACACAGATCTCCCACATCCATCCCTCTGCCCATACCTACATCAAGTGAGCACCCAGCTATCCACTTCCATCTATCTGTTCACTTTCTTCCCTGCCATTTATCCATCCACCCTTCATCCATCCATCCACCTGCTCACCTATACAAGCTCCACTTTAGAGCCAAGAGTCTAGAACATTTTATCCAAAGTAAATGAGATGAGAATGAAGTTCTAGATAGAGTATGCCCAGGGTGGAGGGCTCTTCTCTGTTGGGGGTTTTGGTGGTGACCCCAGAGGCTCATATGTTTTTGCATGCTTAGTCCCCAGTTGAATTGTTTGGGAAGGATTAGGAGGTGTGTCCTTGTCAGAGGACATCCTTGTTGCTGGGGATGGGATTTGAGGTTTCAAAAGCTCACACATGGCCCAGTGACTCTCTTCCTCTTGCCTATGGATCAGGATATAAAGCTCTTAGCTATTGCTCTGTGCTGTGCCTGTCTATTTCCTACCATGATGATAAAGGACTAACCCTCCGTGCCTGTAAACAAGCACCAATTAAATGCTTTCTTTTATAAGAGCTGCCTTGGTCATGATGTCTCTTCACAGCAACGAACAGTGACTAAGATGGGGTTTACGAGCCCCACTTTGGAAATCGTCTGTCATAGCCTCTGCCTGTGGTTCCCCAGTACTCCGGGAAAGTTTGGGGGCCCCCCTCCATCCCAGAGCACTCACACAGAGGATCAAAGGCTGGAAGTAGCTGCAAGAGTATACTCTGTCCTTGTACGGACAGTTGGATTTCAAGGATGTTCCCAAGCTTTTTTGGCTTATTATATTTCTCATGGTGTTTTAGCAGTTGTTCAATCCAGTGGATGCGTAGATGTTGATATGCTTTCTGATCCCCAAATGAATGGAAGCAATTGACGAAGAGAACAAGGGTACCATCAGAGTAGCCTCTTAGAACTGTTCCTCGGCCATAGGAGCCACCCTGCAAGGAATGAAGCATCAGGTGTGAGGTTTGGGATTTCTGTAGCTCTAGGCAGGGATATTTCTTATGTCCAGTGAAATCCCCAAATGTCACCACCATTTTAAAATCAGGTTGCCAGCACTAATTTGCATGGGGGTCAGTGTCTTGTATGCTAGCTCCAAACTGGAGGCAACTCAAAACTGCAATATGATAAACACTTCATACAGTGGAGTACCATACAAGAATGAAAAACAGGTGAGTTCTACAAGAGCGAGTTCCAGGACAGCCTCCAAAGCCACAGAGAAACCCTGTCTGGAAAAAAAAAACAAAAACAAAAAAACAAAAAAACAAAAAACAAAAAACCAACCCACCACCACCACCACCACCACCAACAACAACAACAAAAAATGGTTGTAGGAACAAAACTCTCACAAATGTGGAGTCAAAGATGACACACAATGAAGTGCACATGTGCATGGAACCAGTCCCCACCAATTTACTGAGGATCGATGCTAAGAACACTGTGTGCCTCACTGTTACAACACTCTGAAGAGGGGTCTAGGCTGACCCTCACTCTGCAGACCCGGACTCTGTGGTACAGAGAGATGAAGCAGCCTGCCAGAGTCATGTAGCCAGGCAGAAGATGACCTGGCTGTAGCTTGGGCCCCTGCACTGTCTGCCTTTGTGTCCTCAGAAGGAGAAAAGCCTTGTGAAGTGCCTGGTGTGGAGCAGTGCTCAGCACCACCCCCATGGCAGGGGCAGGGTTGGAGTGGGGGTATTGGGGGAGAGCAAACTCTCCTGGGATCCAAAGCCCTGGCCCCAAATCTGGGCCTCACCTTAGCCACTCTCACCACAGTGATCTCAGAGCTCAGCAGGAAGTTAGAGATGTCATCCACATCCTGGTCTATCAGCTTCAGACATTCTTCATTGGGTGTGAGGTTTGCCTGGATAAACTCTTCTAGCTTGTGCGCTGGCACTGAGGTTAAGTAAGACAACCCACCAGATAACTCTTCAGAGGATCCCCCAGATAACTCTTCAGACGATCCCCCAGCCAACCAGTTTCCCATAGTTGCTAGCTGGCTGTAGGTCCTGGGGATTCTGCCCTGATCTGGATAGAGGAAGTTGAGACCAAAATTGCCTGGCCTAGGAAATCGAAACCCAAGTGTCAGGAGTCACTGCCCAGCAGCTGCTGGGGGTGGGGGGAGCTTCTTGCTGGCCAGCCACTCCCAGGGACACCCCAGGTTAACCCTGAAACCTCCAGAGCCTCGGGGGACACCTCCCCAGAGGACAGATATGTGTATCCTTCAGTGAAGGTGGGGTTTAAATGAGTTTACCAGATCCAAGATAAAGATAAATAGGTGTTTTATTGGGGAACAACTTACACAGGTAAGAGTAAATTACTGCTGTACCTGCACCTTCCTGCTCCCGGAGATGCAGTCTCTGTGCTTCTGATGCTCTCCACTACCCAAGAGAGTGCCCACCGATCCACACCTGAAACCATGCCCAAAGGGTGTGGCCACTGGCAAGGCGAGATGCCACTACACTTCAGTGCAGGACTGACTTCTTGGTGTCTCTGTCTCCTCCATCTGTAAATCAGAGGAGCCTGTCTAGCTCACTAACCACTAAGTTAATTTGGTTTTATAGAAAGTGGAGGCTGTTCATGGAAACTGGCTCTTTTCTCCTGTTTCCAGAGACTGAGGCACTCAGTGCTAGGCTGAGTGTAGAGAAAGTCCAGAGAGGGACTCACATGCTCAAAGACACACAGCAAGGCAGGTGTCCTAGTAGATGTAGGCTTACTTTTCTGCCTTTGTGTGAACATAGTGCTCTGAGGAGTAGCTTCCGAACACACACACACACACACACACACACACACACACAGAGTAAATATTTAAAAATCAAATTAAAAACAAGGGAATTTTGTCAATACAAATTTAATACAATTACTTTGTGTGAGTTTTGAGACAGAGCCTTTCTATGTAGCCCAAACTGGCCTTGAACAGGTAATCCCCCTGCCTCAGCCTCTCATAGACTATTTGTAGCATCTTCCTTCAAGGTAGGATGGGATATTGTGTTTAGCTGTCCTATGTTGCAGATGTTTCCTGGAAAGCTCACTGGGAAAGGCACAGTGACTTTGTATTTGCCAGTCCCTTTGGCATCCACATGAGTGCCTGTGTCATCATAACAAAGCATTGGCTCCCATACAGGAACCCTGAAAGCAGAAGGACTCTTAAGTTCCTCTAAGTGAGCCAGAAAATGACTGCAGGGGACACTAGCAGCTCCCAGGGACCCTGCCTTGGCTTCCTGAGTGCTAGGGTTGCATATATATATATGCAACCCTAGCACTCAGGATATATATATATATATATATATATATATATATATATATATATATATATCCTCAACCAGCCCAAGCTATGCCCATGGGGACCTTCTCCCCAGGGCCATGGCCTGAATCAAGCTCAATGGATCCATATTGCCACTACCATGCTGGCTGCTGTCGTAGATGGAAGGGTTTAGGTCAGCAAGGCCTCTCTGCTGCCTAGATGGTCATGACCTCACTCCTCACTCGTCCAGCTCACAGTCACCCCAGTACTGGAGCCATCTGATAGGAGGGCCCAGAGTCTGTGTGGTGGGGACAGGGGCTGGGACTCTAGGTCAGTACTTCATCCGTTGCTGGGTTCCATGGAAAAATAGATCTCTGCTGGTCACATTTGTCTAGAGCAGTGTTTCTCAAGCTGTTTCTCCACCCCACTGGGGTCAAACAACCCTTTCACAGGGGTCTCCTAAGATGATCGCACAATACATATTTCCAAAGGTCTTAGGAATTGAGACACTGCTCTTTTGTCCATCTCCAGGTGGGCCCGCCCATGCCGATATGCCCACATATGAGTACCCAGAACTGTATTAAAGGGTCGAAGCATTCTGAAGGTTAAGGACCACCAGTCTAGAGCTCTGAGAATGATGGTGACCAGTAGCCATCAAGAGACATAATCTAGGGTCTGGTTTGCTTTCTCAGTGAGTTGGCTAGGTGAGGTAAATTGGGACCAACCCCAGTGGGGTTCCCTGGAGCCAACAGCAGGAGACACAGGTGGCGACAGAGAGGGGGCCTGGGGACCCTTGACACCTCACCCAGGCTGGTTACTGTGGGCTAAACTGAGGAGGCAGGAAAGGGTTGCAAGGCTGAAAGTACTAGGAAGGCGTTGTCATCCTGGCTATCCTGCATCCCTGTTGGCCTGTCCCCAGCTGTGGTTCAGAGAGAGCCTGGCTGTCTGAGACATTCCTAGTGGGGGGGTGGACAAGCGTGGATTCCTTTTTCTGTTTCTTGTTCCTCTCCAGTGGAAGGATCATTACCATGCCCACCCCCCAGGTGGTCTCTCTGGAGGACCCTGCTGTGGCCACTCTGCCCCCAGAGTCTTCTACCTGCTTCCTGTGTGCAGGGCTGGGACATTCATAGGTTATGTCTCTCTGTCCTCCACTGCCCTAGCTCCTAGCTGTCACTTAGACTCTTCTAGGGGATTGGAGGCATGTCCCCATGTAAGACAGACAGTTAGACATTCGTCCTGGAGACAGCCTGGTATCACCCTGGCCCTGGAGGGGATCAGGGAGAGAGGGACAAACACCATCCATCCATAGTCCACGCATAGTGTGGTGAAGGTGAAGGTTCTTTCTGGAAATTAAGTTTATGGGTCAAGGGCTTGCAAGCCCACCCCTTCCTGCCCCCACCAGGGCCCCTGTTGCTATTGCATTTGGGAAGAACAGACAACAGGAGGCAGGGTGGTGTGGCATGACCTTTCCTGGGGAGATGTGAGCAAATGTCTGTTCATCCCAGACAGGCTACAATGACTGAGCGAGGAAAAGATCCCACTTGAGTCTAAGTGGGTGAGTCAATGAGTTTATTGGGGTTACTTACAGAGCATGAGTTGGGGTTGCAGGAGCGACTCCTAAGTACCGAATTATCAAAAAGCCTCAACTTTCAGGGGTGTTGAGTCAGGGAAATTGTACTCTTGTGATTCTCACATACCCTCCCCTCCCTAGACACTACCTACTGAGGGAGTGGGAGGGGCCACAAGTGAGGCTTGGGACCCTTCCTGTTCCTCCTACATTCCTAAGGCCCAGTTATCACTCGTTTTGCTCATTTCATTGCCATGACTGTGGGTTCGGATATTCTGTAGTCACCATCACAGTTTCTGCCCCATGGTGATCATGGTCATATTACATAGGGACATAGCTGGACCACAGATGGTGGGTCTCTGCAGGTGGAGAGATGCCAGAGAGGAGGTTGCTTCTTGGCAGGGCTGGAGTGCTGCTGGGTAAGGCTGCAGGGGTGGTGGCAGGGCCCAGGGGTAGCTGAACAGCAGACTGGCAGAGCCTGAGATGTCTGGATCCTAGGGTGCCTAGCATGGGAGTTTGGGGCACTGGGATGATCAAAGTAGAGGTCAATGAGCCCCACTAGGTGGGTAAATGGGGGAGGAATGAGATGGTGGTGGGTGAGCAGGCAATCAGATGGGAGACAGTGGGGCACACACATACACATCACACACACATACATACACACATATACACATACACATGCATACACATGCATACACAGAAACACACATACATATATACATACCTACATACACACAAATACATACATATACATGAAGACTCACACAGACACAGACAGACAGATACACATGCAAACACACACACACACACACACACACATATCTGGGTCCCCCATGCTGAGGGCTGGTTCACTTTCTCTCAGCCGGTGTGACCACTGATCTTTCTGGACTTCACACAGATGCCTGTGGGAAGGAAGACATGCTGGTTACCTCAGTATTTCTACATAGCTGAGACCACATGCAGGAAGCAGAGGCACAGGGTCCACAGGGACTATGGGTGCCTATGTCTGCCCCATGACCATGCCCTCTCCCAAAGGATGCATTGTCTACCTCACATGCCTCTCACCTTTACCAGCCATGGCTTGATGGGGTTGCCGTTCTTGTCCATGCAGCAAAGGGCAGAAGTGCAGGCTGCAGCCTCCCTGGCAAGCAGGTCCCAGCGGGCATTGTGGCCGAGGTTGCCTGTTGGGTCAGCTGGATCCAGGATGATGGGTCTGCAATTGTACCCAGGCTCAGTCTTATCCCCACAACGTCTACCTGTGACATTAGCTGGGCTGTTCTCCACTGTCACCTAACAGTACAGGGCCCAGGGTCAGGACTCAGAACTCATCTGTGTCCCAGGTGCACACTCTATCTAGGGCAGGGGTAGAGAAGAAGTGGAGTGGGATGCGGTGGCTCATGCCTGTAATTCCAGCACCCGGAAGGCAGAGGCCTGAGGACTATGACTTTAGAGAAGCCTGGGCTACACAGTCTATTCAAAAGGGGTGGGGGAGGGGAACGGGGGCGATCACTCAGTGGTTAAGAGCACTTTCTGGCTTTTCCAGAAGGCCTGAGTTCAGTTCCCAGCACCCACAAGACAGCTCACAACCTCTGTAACTCCAGTTCCAGAGGATCTGGTGCCTCTTCTGACCTCCATGGCCACTGAACACGTGGTGCACATACATATAAGCGGGCAAAACATTACACACATAAAAATTAAAAAAAAGTCCTTAAAAAGGAAGGAAGGAAAGATGGAAATGGGGAAAAGCAGTTGCATTATGCACCACTTTTTCATGCTGTGTTCAGGCAGACATTACTAATCACTTACAGTGCTGCTGTTCCCCCTTCTACAGCTGAAGCAGACATTGCTAAGCAATTACAGCATTGGTTCTGTCACTGACTCTCCCAGCATCCATGCAGACACCATCACTTAGCTAATGTATATCCTACATCAGACTTCTTCTCAGTAGACACTGCCACTGCCCACAAGCTGTCAGTGTAATGGACTTTCAGGGACAATCTTGCTTATCTCCGTCCCCATTTCAGAAGTGGGCGAGAAGGTGAAGAATAACACATGCTTATATAACCTGGAGGCTGCTGATGAAAAGGAGGCAGGA
This sequence comes from Cricetulus griseus, assembly GCF_003668045.3. Taxonomy (NCBI): domain Eukaryota; kingdom Metazoa; phylum Chordata; class Mammalia; order Rodentia; family Cricetidae; genus Cricetulus; species Cricetulus griseus. The sequence continues at coordinate 100,570,152 of NC_048597.1, forward strand.
AGAAGTGAGCACTGTGGGTCTGAGGTAGAGGAGTCTGGGGGTGACCAACCTGGGCTTCTGAAGTTGCATCTTCAGGAAGTCACCGATGGCCTTGTCCTTTGCACTGTAGTTGATGGTCCAATAGATGCACAGCTGACGGTACTGGCCAACCAGCTCCAGCACGGTGCGGAAGCCCTCTGCCATGTTGAACTGGGGGTTCTGGCTGCCCTGCTCCCAGGCGTACACGGTCAGGAGCTCTAGCCCATGCTGTGGGGGCAAGGAGCCCTTTCCCGTGACCATCTTGTTGCACTGGGGAAGCCAGAGAAAGATGATGTGCTGGTCCATGTTGGCAACACAATAGCTAATGTCTCACACAGACGTAAGAGGGACCCCAAAAATTGACAGACGGACCCCTAAATCTTAACCAACCACCCGTGTGCTTAGGGACTGGCCAGGTATCAACCCTTGGCACAGAGACACAATTTGTTAGCGTCACTTTTTGGGGGGTGTGTTGTGGGTGGAGCTCAGGGCCTCACACATTCTAGACAGCTTTTACCAGCGCCCCTCCACGAACTGTATTCCAGCCTGCCAATTACTTATTTTGAGACAGATTCTTGCTGAGTTGGCTGGACTATCCTTGAGCTCACTCTGTAGCCCAGGATAGCCCTGACTTTTCTATCTTTCTGCCTCAGCTTCCTATGTAGCTGAGATGACAAGCCTGCACAAGACCTGGCTCAACCCCACTTTATGGACAAATAAATCAAGGTCGTTTTTGTGGAATGTGACTGATCTCACATGCTATGCTTACGGCCAAACAGACTCCTGTCTCCTCCACGGAAAGAACTCAGGACACAGTTCTGGGGACCTAGCCTCACTGTGAATGTGTGTGCGGGAATTCGTGTGTGGGAATTTGGGCAATAAATGGCCCTTGTGCCTAACCTGTTGGTACCAGTGCTTCACCAGCCGGATCAGGCTCTTGAGTTTGGTGGGACGGGAGCTAATGAAGTCCCGCTGCAGCTCCGTAAAGCAGGTAGAGAACTCGCCGGCATTGCTGTAGCTGCAGATGAGGTTCTCGTAGACCTGGGCATCAGGCTTACAGCCAGACCTCAGCTGGCCTGTACAGTGGGAAATGGTTGGAGTCACTCTGTCTCTCCTAGGGAGCCCATGTGGGCCAGCTTACAAAGCTGGTCTGAGAGACCCCTAGTGTCCCATGTCTATGGGTGATCTGAGACCCACTGGGAGATCACCAGGTGTTTTAGTGAGGGTATAGGTGTGGGAGGGCCCAGCTTAATCCCTCGTGAGAGTGGAATTCTCTACCCGGCTTCTTTCCAGCCACCTGTCTGCCCACCATGGAGAAAGTCTTGGCTGAGAGTCAGCCTAGGGTGTGGTGTCTCTAACCTCCTCTAAAGCCCATTCATCCCTCTCAAGGAGGGCACTCTGGTAATCATTAGATAAAAAAGCCTTCAAGTAGCAGGGCTGCAAGGGGCAGGGGGCTGATACCACCAAGCTACCTCTGAGGAACTAAACAGCATACCAGACCAGTTTATGCAAATAGAACCAGAGCCCATATAACATCTAGATGCCTGCCTGTCTCATCTAGGAAGTATGTGGGTGCTACAGGTTAAGGCTCAAACCTGGGTCAAAGGCTAAGTGAGGTCCTATTTAACATATCAAAGTGGACCTGGCCCCCAGGTTCTCCCAGAATCCGAAGTCCCACCTGTCTCAGGGTATAGCTGGCATACCCCACCTGTATCCTGAACTCCCCAGCCTGGGGTAGGGGACGCCCTTCCCCCAGAGGCTCTTCCCTATATAACCCAGACATTTTGGTTACCTGCTCTCTTTTGTACCTTTGGCCTCCTGACTGCTGCACCCGATTCTCCTCTCTCCCCACATGGCCCAGCTCAGCCTGACATGTCCACTCTGGACTCTCTCAGATGTCCCCACCTCTGGCTATGCTCTCCCTTTTATCTGCAATAAACTTTCTCCTCCACCATACCTAGGAGAAGTCATGTCCTTTCCTTTCCTTTCCTTTCCTTTCCACTCGTGTGTGTGTGTGTGTGTGTGTGTGTGTGTGTGTGTGTGTGTGTGTGTGTGTGTGTGTTCACTGGGAACTGAACTTGGGTCCTGTGGTGATTTGAATGAGAATGCCCCCTCATAGGCTAATATATTTAGATGCTTAGTCACCAGATGGTAGGGCTGTTAGAAAAAGATTAGGAGGTATGGCCTTGTTGGAAGAGGTGTGTCACTGGGAGTGAGCTTTGAGGTTTCAAACACCCACTCCAGATCCCCCCACCCCCACCCCCATTCCTGGGGATCAGGATGTAAACTCTCAGCTACTTCTCAGGCGCTTGCCTGCTGTCATACACCCCTCTATGATGACAATGCACCAACCCTCCAAAACTGTAAGGCAACCCCCAATTAAGTGCTTTCTTTGCCTTGGCCATGGTGTCTCTTCACAGCAATAGAACGGTAGCCAAGACAGGTCCTCTGCAAGAGCAGTATGTGCTCTTAATCACCAAGCCAGGACCCAGCATCCTTGTAGGAATCAATAGTGGGCCTCACCACACACCGTAGGAGAGTTATGGTAAATCTGTGTGTCTCTCATGCCCGTGACATGAATAGATGTGTGGCTGGTTACACAGTCTCTAGGACCGCCTGAAACTACCCTGCCTGCGTTCTTCCCCATCTCCAGTTTATGTCTGGGAACCTCACCGAGAGCATCGAAGGCTGGCAGTACGTCAAAGTCCACACTCTGGTCCAGCAGTGTCTGGGATGTCAGGGAGAAGCTGAGCACCCGGGGATTCTTCCTGTTGGAGATCTCAAACTTGACATCAAACTTCTGCTTCCGCTGGCATGCCTCCAGCTGAGCCCGGATCTCTGAGATGATCTCTGCCCGACGGCTGCCTTGCTCAGAGAAGTGTTGGAAGCAGCTGAGGAATACCACTAGGTCAGCATCCGAGCGCCCTTGTAGAGCCGTGCCTTTGGCAGAAGAACCACCCTATGGAGGACACGGAAGGAGGCTTGAGCTCTGAAGTGCCTTTGATGTCCCACAGCCTGTGTGTGCACGCATATGGAGGTCAGAGGTGGACACTGGTGTCTCCATCAATCTCATTACTATTCTTATTATTTTGAGACAAGGTCTCTCACTAGCCTGGAGCTCACCAGTCCAGCTGTGCTGACTGGCCAGGGAGTCCCAGGGGTGGTCTTTTCTCTACTCTGGAGTTTGGGTATCACAGGCACGCCCCACCAAGCCCAGTTCATGCAGTGCTGGGGATGGAACCCAGGGATTCTTGCATGCCAGGTAAGCTCTCTCTCAGACAAGCAATGTTCCTCCCAGGAAAAGAGAACCCCTCTGTCTGGAGGTTTAGCACTCCCAAGGGCTGCCACATGGGAAGACATACACAGTCAAGCCAGTTTTGTAGATTTGCATGGAAATCAGATGGTTGACTATCACTAGGGTTGTTGATAAATTTCTAGTGGTTTTAGTTTAAAAAGAAAGAGAAAAGCAGATCCAAGAACCAGAGAGAACAGCCAGCCCTGGTACCCTGAGGATGCCCCTGGATTGTTCTGTGCCTACAAGTGGACACTCTCCAGCTTCCAGTTGGATCAGCCACCTGTTCCTTTGCTGCAGACATGGACATCACTAGAGCCCACCAGGTGGCTGGAGAGGGGGTCCCAGCCCACAGGAGCCCCCTCACCTGCAGCTCCCCAGGTCTTACCTTAACCACCTTGAGCACCTTGATGGGAGAATTCTGGAAGCAGTTTTCCTTCAGGAAGGAACATATGGTGTCTACTGCTTTCTTCACTTGCTTTAGGAAATGGCGGTCGGGCTGGAGGAATTCACTGATGAACTTGTCCAGGTCTGCAGATGGGGTCTGGTGAAGAAGGGCTGGCTACGGAAAGAAATGATCAGGGTTGGCTGGAGTAGGGACACCCAAGTGCTGGCCTTCAACATCAGGAAATGATGATGCTCCTGCAGTCTCCCAAGTCTCCCATAGCCACTGTTCTTCCCCTCTGGCTGGCATGGGAGGGGCCTGAGTTCCAGATCTGTTTTTCTACCACTGACATGCAGCCTCAGTTTCCTCATCTTTAAATGGGTATGGCCACCTCTCCCCATCTCAGTGGATCTTGTGTGTTAAACAAATGGAGTAAGATTGTATTGATTGTGGTCCAGGTATGATTTGTCTTTCAAAGATTCGGGCATTGTCAGTGGGGAGGGGGCTGCCTTTTAGGTGGAGCCTTGTAGAATATGCCTCAAGGTGGAGTTAAGATAATCCTCAGGGAATCCTGAGTGAGTTCTGACAGGGAGATGTGACAAGAGCCAGCCTGGCCCTAAGTAGCCCAGTGGCACCCTCTCTTGGCACATGCTATGTTCCTTTAACACACACTGCCCCAGCTGTGACACTGTCCACGATGGCATCCTCAGCACAGCCCAGTCCATGCCACTGCCATAACCTTGAGCTACCTTCTCCACAATAGTTGCCTGACTTCAGGCCTTTTGCTATAGTCACAGAAATGGATTAAGACCGCAGCTGCAGATAGCTTATGTCTTGGGTTTTCTCCAAATGCAAAGCCTGAATATTTGACTGGGGCCTCACTTAGAGATGGGGCACAGGGAAGATACTGCTCAGTGTAGTTTTGTCAACTTGACAAGATCCAGAGTCACCTAGGAAGAGGGAACCTCAACTGAGAAAATGTTCCCTCACATTGGCCCACAGGTAAGCCTGTGGGCATTTTCCTGATTAACGGTTGGAGTAGGAGGGCCCAGCCCACTGTACGTGGTGTCACCCCTGCACAGGCAGTCCTGGGTGCTCTGAGCAAGCCACGAGGAACAAGCCAGTAGGCATCACTCCTCCATGGCTTCTGCTTCAGCTTCTGCTTCCAGGTTCCTGCCTTGTCTTCCCTCAGTGGTGGGCTGTGATGTGGGAGCCTAAGCCAAATACTGGCTCCTCCTCAAGTTGTTTTCAGTCATGGTGTTATCACAGCAACAGAAAGCCAGCTAAGACAAGGGAGGCAGACGAGGGTGGATGCAATGAGAAGCTGGGGTTCAGTGAGGCACAGGCTTTGGCCTTAGGGAGCTCTGGGGTGAGGACTGAACTCTATATAAAGGCAGTTTGTTGTTTCCAACTGTCATCCAGGCAGTGGCTGAGATCAGCTCTCCAGAGGAGGGGCAGCTGTCACCATCAGCATTCCTAGTGACTGGGGAGGTGTATCCTGGCAATGAAGAGACCTGGAGGGGAGCCTACAGTGCCTACCACTCCAGTGTCCTTTCTCCTTAAAAAATTAAGACGTTACATTTATTATGTGACATATGATGTGCATGGTGTGTGTGTATGTGTGTGTGTGTGTGTGTGTGTGTGTGTGTGTGTGTGTGTGTGCGCGCGCGCACGCGCACTGCAGATCATCTGTGGGGTCAGTTCCCTCCCTCCCCCTTCATTCAGGTTCTGGGAAGTGAACTCAGGCTGTCAGGCTTGTGAGTAAGCATTTTACCCTCTGGGTCATTCCAGTGGCCCTAGTGACCCCAGGGCGCTGTCTCTTACCATCACATCCCAGGGTGGCACAGGAGTCCCCTCTCCACTCTGAAGGCAGACTTGTGACTCCAGGGCTGCTGCTTCCTGAGCTAACAGTTTCCAGCTGCCCTGGCCCACATTCCAGGTGGGGTCCGCAGGGTCCAGGACTAGAGGCCTGGGGACAGAGCAGATGGAGGCAGGGAAGGACAGTCAGTGATGAGCAGCTGGGAGGGGCCAAAAGGAACATTAGATGGAGTTCAAGCCAGCTGCCTCAGTCAGAGAGCTCTCAGGGCCCTTAACTCTAATGGCATTTAATTGTGCTAATCAAATGGGCTCTGGAGTCCTCTGGGACAACCAATGTCTATGCTTCCTCATCAGAATGCAGAGCAGGCAGGGGTAGGGGGGTGGGGGGGTGGAGGAATGGGGGTATGGGATGGATGATCCAAAGCCTACCATGGTCTCTCCCAGGTACACAGACTCCAGGAAGGAGGGGGAAGATGGGGTTGTGGGGGCACTGGGGAGCGTGCATTCACCTGGCTTTCTGAAGCTGTCTGAGAAGGTGTGCTCTGAGGACTGGGTCCTGCACGCTGTAGTTGACTGTCCAGTAGACACAGAGTGACTGGTGCTGTTGGATCAGCCTCAGGATGGTCCGAAGGCCTTCAGCCATGCTGAACCCCTCTTTCCCACAGCCTTGATCCCAGGCAAAGATTGTCAGGAGCTCCAGGGCATAGGCTGGGGGCAGAGTGGTGCCCGTTGCCTCTCCTCCTTTATCTCGAGCGGCAACCTGTCAGCCAACCAGAGATCAGTCAACGTGGTCACCTGGCCCTTGGGACTTAGGGAGAGGTGGAGGTGTGTAAAACTGAACTTCAGAAGAACTGGGTCACAAAGACAGCCTGGATGATGCTTTTACAGATTGGGGAAACTGAGGTCTGCAGGAGGGTTGTGACTTGTCCAGGTTAGACTGTGAGTCAGGAAGCTCAGATTTAGGTGGGGGCCTCCCTCAAGGAGTATGAGGAGCTGTACAGGAATGGGTGCTGCAATCTGTCCATCACGGCATCTCATCACCCATCCCGCAGGTGGCGAGTGTGGGCTCTGGCAGGTGTGTGACAAAAACACAGTGATTGTGGACTAAGGGCCACCTACAGGGCTGCTTCACTGACTGACCAGAGCATCAGTGATTATGAGGAGGTTGGAATGTTGAAGGTTCAGATCCTGGGTTTATCTTTAGCACCCTTAACAGCCATTCATTGTCCAACTCTGGATCTGATTTATCATCCCTGTGACTATTACAAGAAACCTTTTGGGATGTGTTGATTTGACAGCTAGCTTCCACTAACCCAAAGGCTAAAATTGTTATCAATAGCGTATCAGGCTATAGCAAAGCTATCTCTGTTTGCTGTTACCCACCATTGTATTTCAGAACTGCTATGACTTTTCTTTCTTTTTTTCTTCTTTGTAGTGTTTTTGATACAGGGCCTCTCTATGCAGTCCTGCAACTCACAGCGATCTGCCTGCCTCTGCCTACCAAGTGCTGGGATAAAGGTATGGGCCATCACACCTGGCTTACTTAGGTTTTCTTTATCCTGTTACCATAAAGTGTCATGAAACTGTCCTCATGGGACATGGAATTTGGTGACCTAAACCTGGCTGCTCATATTCCAGTCCAGGTTATACTAACTTTTATCCCCTTTGAGGGCAGAGCTGGTTTTTTTTTGTTCATGTCAGTGGCACAAATGAGAGCTAGCCTTCACAGGAGAAGGTTCTAGAAGCTGCTCAGGGTAGAGCCCGACTTGAAAAGAGGTGATGATAGGGACTAGCATAGGCACTCAGAGATGATGACCGTGACAGTGGCAGCTTCTCGGGCAGGGCAGGGTGCTCACCTGGCGGTACCAGTGTTTAACCAGTAGCATCAGGTTCTTAAGCTTGACCGGGCGCTTGTTCACGA
>NC_048597.1:100882585-101057585 GCF_003668045.3 Cricetulus griseus
GGAGAGGTTAAAGAGACAGCTCAGCAGTTAAAAGTGCTCACTGCCGTGGAAAAGGCCCAGGGTTTGACTCCCAGAACCCACATGCAAGCTCACAACTGTCTGTAACCCCAGTTCCATAGGATCTACGGCCTCCTCTGACACCAGGCACACACATAGAACACAGACATATGTGCTGGCGCTTAACACACATACATAAAAAGAAATGCTTTTTTAATGTTTTTTTTATTTTTTTAAGAAAGCAACTTAGAGCCAGGCTTTGGTGGCACACACCTTTATTCCCAGCACTCAGGAGGCAGAGGCAGACAGATCTCTGTGAGTTCAAGACCAGCCTGGTCTTTATCATCCTTTCTTCAGTCAGGTCCTCTAAACTTCCTGGGCAAAGGTAAAGGAGGCCTGGCCTGATAACCCTCCACACATACCCGCAAAGAGCCTGGTTTTAACTGGATGCTTCTAGCTGCTTTTGTATGCTGGGCTCCTGCCCAAGCTTCACTGAAGCAGAGTTCTGTCACAGCATTTTAAAAGCAACATAGTTAAACAAAGATAAGAGTTCCAGGACAACCTCCAAAGCAATACAGAGAAACCCTGTCTCAAAAAAGCAAAAAAGAAGAGAGAGAGAGAGAGAGAGAGAGAGAGAGAGAGAGAGAGAGAGAGAGAGAAACTTAGAGGAAGAAATGGATTGATTTCAGCTTACAGTCAGTCCATCAGTGAGGGCAGTCAGGGCAGGAACTTGAAGCAGAGACTTTGGAGAACACTGCTAGCCAGCTCACTTGCAGGCTCATCTCAGCTAGTTTCTTTATACAACCCGAGCCCACGTTCCTCAAGAGTGATGCTGCCCACAGTGGGCTGGCCCCTCCGCATCAATTAACAATCAAGAAAATGCCCCACAAATGTACCCCCAGTCCAATCTGATAACAGCAATTACTCAGTTGAAACTTTCAGGTGATTCTCGGTTCATGCTAAACAATGTCAGTGTATGCGGGGTCTATATGGACACGTATGTTTAGGCTCCAACACACCAGAGGCCAAAGGACAATATTGGTGACCTGCTCTATCACTCTCTGCCTTTTGGAGAGGTGCAGGGAGCGCACAGCCCTGGGGGATGGGGAGGGGAAGGAGGCTTTCTGGTATAGGTCTCTCGCCTGCACACACACCCCAACACCACCACCACCACCACCACCACCACCGCCCCGCACCCAGGCTGTATCTTCAGAACAGTTTGATGTGATCGGGTCACCATGCCCTTCAACCAAAGGGGCACTCAGTCTTAACTCCCCGGCCAGTGAAGGTCTCCAGCACTCTCTCACTGTATGGGTTGCTGGCAGCTGCTGGGAGAAGCGACCATGTGCTTAGGGGTTTAAAATGCCACAGATGGGAGAGTTTGCAGTTCTGGCTCAAGGGTCTTTCAGTGAAGGTACCCACCAGGCCCCCCTCACCCTCAAGAAGCTGGAAAGGCAAGACATCCCCAGACCTCCAGCGGGGGGTGCAGCCCAGGGGGTACCTTCACTGGCCGGGGAGTTAAGACTGAGTGCCCTCTTAGTTGAAGGACATGGTGACCCGATCACATCAAACTGTTCTGAAGATACAGCCTGGGTGCCTGGCGGTGTTCAGGCAAGAGACCTACACCAGAAAGGCCTCCATCCCCCTGGGCTATGCTCACTGCCCTGTCCACTTCCCCACTCCAGAGAGATGCTTTCAGACACAGACTCCTTTTGGAGGATCAGAGACAACAAGAAAAAGAAGCAGAGAGATGCAAGTACAGGAGGAGGGGAAGGGCTGCATGGGGGAGAGAGAAGAAAGAAGGGCAGGTGGGCTGCAGGGACCCCCGTGTTTGGCCTGCATGGCCAGACAGATTCTTCTCACCATCAAAAGGGGCTCGTCCCGGGAGATCACTGCACCCCCCTGGGAAACAGCCAGGTAATTACAGAGGCGCCGCAGCAGGGCTCAAGGAGACAGATGAGCCAGTATTACTTATTAATCAGCCAGTTTGGTGTTATCAGGCTAGGCGCCGCGCACAGCTGGGAACTTGGACTTGATGATTGGACTCTTGGTTCATTTCCTACTGGTGGTGTGACCTTGGCCTCGTGGCTGACAGACTCTAAGCCTCAGTTTCTTGCCCGAGAAGGGGGAGTAGACCACCTGTCCTGCTAGGAATGTTAGGAATGAGGGGCCTCATTCACCAAAGAGCAAACAGCAGCTGTCATTGAGCACCTAACTGTGTGCTCCTTTCTTCCCCAAGGACAGCACCTACTATGTGCTCCTTTCATCCCCAAGGACTGTAGCTAAGCGGGTGGTACCCAATCAGCAGCAGGGAGGAAAAGCCAGGTATCTGTAGCAGGCAGGGTAAAAATAATCAGAGTCAGAGGGCCAAGTTTCAAAGCAAAGTTGCCAAATTTCAAATCCCACATAAGAGCTGAGTGGTTTTGGTAAAGCCTCTCTGTGCTATACTCATGGTTTGTAGCCCTCTATAACAGTTTCAGTGTCTTAGCACAGTTGCTTGCCTTGGTTGTTACCAACCCCTAGTGTGTGTTAGGTTTGTCTTACTGCTTGGACACCTCCCCTCCACCACCACCTAGTGACTGAACCTTCCCCACTTAAGCCTGTGAAGCCAGAAGGACAATCTACGACAGGGGGATGAAGGAAGCCACTGTTGTCCTTCCTTTCTGGCTTGCAAACAACCAGTTGTGGCCACTGCAGGCTGAACTGCACCTCACTGAACCCCTCTGAAGAGCCCCAACCAGAGGTGGGATCTATCAGGTGTGCAGGGTAGCCACTGGCAGGAACCCCGAGTATTCAAGGCATGGCTTGCTGTCTTGGGACAATGTAACAGGCTCTGGGCTGAGCCGCCAAGGCAGGCAGAGAGGCAGGTGAGGGGCTGGGTCCTTTGTGTGGGGCAAGGATGGAAATGTGTTGGGTTGAATGAGCAAGCAGAAAGCCAGGAGAGCACAGAGGGCCAGCAACTTGAGAGATGAACTCAGATGTCCTCATGCCCACCAAGGCATGGAGAATGGATGAGCTGACATTTGCTGGAAAATTTCAATTTCTCCCCCAGCTCTTAAAACAAAAGGGATGTATTTATTTTATTATGTGTATGAGTGTTCTGCCTGCCTGAATGTCTGTTACCATGTGCAATCCTGGTGCCTGTGGAGGTCAGAAGAGGACATGGAATCCCCTGGAACTGGAGTTATGGGGGGGTGGTTATGAACCACCATGTAGATGCAGGGAATTGAACCTGGGTCCTCTGAAAGAACAGCCAGTGCTTAACAGCAGCTCTTAACTGCTCAGCCATCTCTCCAGCCTTTCTTCCCCAGATTTACTGTATCTCCATGTTTCTTTATTAGTTATCTTAGTGTGTGTAAGTGTGTATGAATGTGTATGAGTGTGTGTGAGTGAGTATGTGTGGATACACGTGTATGAGTGCATTGTGAGTGTGTGTGTGACAGTATGAGTGTGTATGAGTGTGTGAGTTCAAGTGAATGTGTGTGTGAATGTGTTTGAGTGAGTGTGTGTGTGTGTGTATGTGTGTGTGTGAGAGACGGAGAGACAGAGAGAGTTGTGTGTGTGTGAGAGAGAGAGACTGAGAGAGTTGTGTGTGTGTGTGAGAGAGAGAGAGAGACAGAGACACAGAGAGAGAGAGAGTTGTGTGTGTGTGAGAGAGAAAGACAGACAGAGAGAGAGAGAGAGAGAGAGAGAGAGAGAGAGAGAGAGAGAGAGAGTTGTGTGAGTGTGAGTGAGTGAATGTGCCTGGGCAGAGGCTGGAGATGAACTTTGCATCTTCCTCGGCTCCTCCCCCTATATTTTTTGAGGCAATATCTCTCACTGCACCTAGAACCATTTCAACAAAACCAGCTGGCCAGCAAGTCCCCAGGATCCACTGCCTCTACCTGGATGGCACTGGAGTGACAGACGTGCTCCACTGCCATGCCCAGCTTTGACATGGGTCCTGGGGATCTAAACTCAGGTCCCCAGGCTTGCACAGCAAGCACCTTACCCACTGAGCTATCTTTCAATCCCCAGTTTTCAAAACTGTTATCTTAAAGCAGAAACCACAGATACAGATGACTGGAGCTCCATTTTCTAAGCCACAGGCCCCAGAAGAGAAGCAAGAGTCCCCAAATCACAGCGCAGTGTGAGGGAGCCCACAGAGAGCTGTGGGAGGCTTATTTCTGTTTCATTAGGGAGGAAGATAATGAATCAGGTTACATCCTCAGAGACCAGGGAAGCAGGGCAGGGAGCAGGGAAGCCACGTGACCAGCCCCTCACTGCCCTGAGCCTTTCTCCCTCCCTACCCCAGCATTCCCTGCACATCTGGGGAGCATCTCCCCTCCCAGGAGTTCTCTCAACACCACGGTTATGTAATCTTAGCGCAACATGACAGATAATCAGCAAGCTTGGGAAAGGCAGAGACAAACTGACCTTGTACCAAGATCCCCACTTGGCCAAGTGAGGAGGGCTGGGCAGAACACATCAGAGAGGATGAGATGGCTAAGCAGGCAGATGCACTGACCTGGAGTGGCAAGGCGCCTTGGTGCAGCCTCTCCAAAGGCAGTAGAGGACTGTGGTGAGAACCTTGAGAGCTGCAGCACTATCCTTCCAGTAGACAGTCCTTCCCTCTTGGCCAGTCCTGGAAGATTTTGGAAGTTCTCTCTGTGGTTCAGGCACCAGCACTCACCCAAGATGTGTTCATCTACTCCATGAACACAACAATTGATGTGGAAAAGGGCTCAAGAGAGCCTCAACAAGCTAACGAGTTCTGATCTGAAATTTCTGTTGGTTATGTCTTGGGTTGAGGGGAGCCCAGTAACAGAGCATTTGTCTAGCAAGCTTAAGGCCCTGACTTCCATCCTCAGTATTAGAGTGGGATGAGGGGAAACCAGGCATGGAGGCATATGCCTGTTATCCCAACAGTAAGGAGGCTAAGATTCGATAAAAGTTTAAGGCCTTCTGGGGTACATTGCATGAATCCAAAGTTATCCTGAGCTACTTAAAACACAGAACATAGCATGATCCTGTCTTGAAAACAAAGAGTGGGGAGGGGAGAGGGAGGAGAAACGAGGAGAGGCACATCATTTTGGGTTTTAGTTTTTGTGACAGGGTCTCACTATATACCCCTAGCTGCCTTGAACTCACAGAGATCTGCCTGCCTCTGTCTTCTGAGCCCTGGAATTAAAGGAGGGTTCTGGCATGTGCAGAGAGAACCGTCTTTTTATTGCAATCACTAAGTGTTAGAATGTAAGCCTAGGACGCCTGAAGGCTTTGTACCCTGTGACCTGAGACTGACATACCTGCAAAAGGGCAAGAAAGGGAACTGAGCCCTGATGGTAACTGAGCACCCAGATCCAGCCACGCCTGAAGCTCCTGTGCTTTCCCACAATACAAATCAGTTCTTCCTCCTGCTGCTCCTCCCCTGCTCTTCTTTCTCCCCATCCTCCTCCACTTCCCCCTCTTCCTCCCCCTCCCCCCTCTCCTCCCCCTCCTCCCCCATTCCTCATTCTTCTCCTCTTCCTCCTCCCTTGCCTCCTCCATTTTTGCTTTGGTCTCTTTTGAGTCAGGCATTCCAAACTTTTTTCAAACTCAAAGTCCCTGTTGCCATTTCTTTCCAATGAGAGCCCAAAGTTGAGACTGTGGCTTTGAGAGAAAAACTACAACGTCAAGCAAACATCAAGGGTGGGCAAGATGGATTCATTTGATTCGGCATAGGATCTGCTTATAGGACTTCGGGATGACAGAGCGAAGGGAAGGAGCCAAGCAGCTTCCATGGAGCTTGTCGGCTTTTTAAAGCTAGCCTCTCCCAAATTAGGACTTCCAAATATAATCTCTGTCGACAGCTCCCAGTACCTAGACAGCGACGTCTAAAAATAAGAGGGGATGGGAATCTGTCTGTTTTCTGATGACTCAGTAACACATTTGCTCTCTGGCATTTCTGGAGAGAGAGGGGGTTTCCTTCTCCTTAAAATGCTGAGAGCTGCGGGGTGTCTATTGATATATTCATGCGCTCTTCGCCCTGAGTGTGGGTTCTCTGGGGGAACGCCGGTGCCTCCCATATGGAAGGGAAATTGACGTCACACCTATCAGATCAGTTACATTTTGGGTTCATCCTGTGTGGCAGAGGAGGACCCTGGTGATGTTGGCTTGAGAATAAACAAAGGCCCAGCACAGCCAAGCCTGGACAAAGCCTTGTCCTGTATCAGTGTAAAGAGAGTTCATGAAGAGGTAATCCAACAAGGTGGCCTAGGCAGGGCCAAATTGTAGCCGGTTTCAGACTCAATCTCTCTCCCTTGGAAATAAAAATAAATAACTCATTCATGGTCCACAATGAACAAAAGGAAAGCAAACATCCCAGGCACTCCCTCTCTAGATTAGGTGGTTCTATGGCATTCTAGGGCCTTTGTGCACCTGTTTCAGATACATCTTTGTCATGGTGTAGCTTTGGTAGCCAAGGAAAAAGCCACCCAAATGTTCTTTAAATAGATTGCCACCCTGGCTGTCTGGACAGCTAACAGCTTAAGGACACTAACGTACAACGACAGCAAGGAAGCACCACCGACTGCCTTGCTCCTCTGTGAAAAGGGAGAGCACAGGCAGACAGTATCGATGTCGACATGGGGACCAGCACCCTCAACCAGTGACCCCAGGGACAGGACAATGCAGACCAGTGACTGTGGTAACAATGACACAATGACAATGGTTGTGTCTTCTGAGAGACTCCTGCAGACCTGACTCCAAGTCACGCTGTGTATGCACATGTTACCTCGTTGATGGGGCTTCTTACAGCTTCACAAAACTATGGAAGCATAACAGGTCGGCCACAAAAACAAAAGGTCTACCTAATGCTTTCTCTTCCTGTGCATGATCCTTGCCACATGACCTTGCAGATCTGCCCGTGGAGGTGGAGTCAGTTTCTCCGGCCCTTGAATTGGGTTCAGTCTGCACCTTGCTCTCGCCAGTAAATACTCCTGGACTGTTCAAGGCCCCACAGCATCTGACACCAGCCCTCCCTATCTTTGATCCCTGCCTCAACTATGGTCCAAGTTGGTCTGCAGGAAGACAAGAGTCCTCAAACCAAGGCCACTTAGACTGGCTAGTGCCCAGAGTCACAGCAAACCCAGCAAGATTAACCAAGCTCTACGCAGATGAGCACAGGTATCTATAGACTATGGAGAAATACATACATACATATCTATAGAGCCACTGGGGATTTGTGGATGTTTCTTACACAGCCTCTAAGGTAGTGGTTGGTAACTGATAGAATGAGGAAGTGACTTGCTAACAGCCTATTCCACAGTGGGTATTCAATATGCACTAATTAAACTATGTCTGTTTGACACCCCAGTGTATTAGATCAATATACAGAATATACCTTTCTACATTAAGCCACTTTATTTCTATTTTTAAAAACCTTCCAGAGACTGGCAAGATGGCTCAGAAGATAAAAGGCGTTGCCACCAAGATTGACAATCAGAATTTGATCCCGGGGATCCACACGGTGGAAGGAGATAAGTGACTCCCACAGCGTGTCTTCTGACCTCTGCTGGCACTATAGCATTCATGTCCACACACAATAAATAAAATAAGCACCCAGTACCTAATTCAATAAATACCCTTCCCTTTCTTTTCTTTCCCACCCTTTATCCTTAATCTGTTGATGTAATTCAATCCCTGTGTTATTGTGCGGTCACTCAGGAAAGGGACACATGTTAAATAGGGAGAAAACATGTTTGACATAAATATAATCCATTCCTGGAAACAAATCTCTGTTTTATGTTATAATGTCTAGATGTTAATGAAAGGTGGATGTGACAAACATCTATCATACACAAGCAAAGAGTAATTAGAATAAAAATATAAGAAAAGGACTGTCTTACTTAGGGTTTCTATTGCTATGAAGAGACATCATGACCATGGCAACTCTTTTTTTTTAAGATTTATTTATTTATTATGTATATAGTGTTTGCTTGCATATATCTCTGCAGGCCAGTGGAGGACACCAGATCTCATTATAGATGGCTGTGAGCCACCATGTGGTTGCTGGGAATTGAACTCAGAACCTCTGGAAGAGCAGGCAGTGCTCTTAACCTCTGAGCCATCTCTCCAGCCCCCATGGCAACTCTTATAAAGGAAAACATTTCATTGGTGCTGGCTTACAGTTTCAAAGGGTTAGTCTATTATCACTGTGGCAGGCCACGGCAGTGTGCAGGCAGACACAGAGCTAGAGAACTAGCTGAGAGTCCTACATCTTGATCTGCAGGCAGCAGGAGTCTGTGTCCACACTGAGTGTATCTTGAGCATAGGAGACCATAAAGCCCACCCCCACACTTCCTCCAACAAGGCCACACCCACTCTAACAGGGCCACACCTCCTAATAGTGCCACTCCCTATGAGTTTACGAGGGCCAATTACATCCAAACTACCACAGGGACATAGCTAAATTCCTCACCATCATCACATCCCATCTTTGATCCCTATCTCTTAACTGGCGAGTTTAGGCCATTTATATTTATTGACACTGAGGTTCCATTTGAATTTCTTTCTGCCATCAAATTTTGGGTTTTCTTTACGATGCTTTTACCATGGTTCCCTCTTCTGCCTTTTCCTGACTTTTACATTTTTCACCATAAACTTGGAAGTTACACTTTTAAAAGTTCTTTTGTGGTTATTTTCCATTTTTTAGCTCAGGTGTCATAATCTAAAATGAATCAGTTTCCCTACCCCCATCCAAAGTAATCTATCCCTGCTTCTCTAGACCCTGCAGAGCAGCCGCGGGGCCTAACACAGTACCCAGCACTTACTGGATTTAGAACAAAACTATTTTAAAATGTTATTATTGTAACTATTATACTTTAAACACAATGTCCTTTTCTAAAAGGGATCTGTCTGTGTAGCCCGGGCTAGCCTAGGACTCACAATCCTCTTGTCTCAGCCTCCAAGTACTAGCACTGCAGGTATGCATCACCGTCCTTTGTTCTTTATGAACAACGTGTTTTTGTAACTGCTTTCAGCCTCACCAAACCAAACCTTGCAAGCTAAGCAGTCGAGATGCTATGTCAAGGACATGGGGCTGAGAAACTCTGTGTAAAGGAGCATCGTAAACTAGAGAGAGATTCCCAGGGCTCCGACTGGTTCTCTGGGCTCGCTACTCTCTGAGCCATCCATAGGACCCTGGCAGCCGAATGTAGTTTAATGGTCTCATTCAGTAAATGTTACAATTCACATGCAGCCAGCCTTGACCTTCCATATGCCAGTCGCAATCTGAGAATTTCCCACCAATGAAAAAAAAAAAAAGATCTTCGCTTATTCCAACCCCTTTGCTATCATTAAAAGCTAGGAAGGAGCTCAATGGTAAAAAGTTTCTTGAGTGACCATGAAAACCGTAACTGAGATCCCCAGAGCCCATATAAGTGCAAAGTTGGTGTGGCAGCCTGCCTGCAATTCCAGCCTCAGAAGATGGACATGGGAGATTCTGGGGGCAAGCTGCCCAGTGAGACTAGCCATATTGGCAAACTCTGGGTTTGACTGAGAGAATAGTGAATAAGATGGAAAAGTGATCAAAGATCCACATGCATGAACACACACACACACACACACACACACACACACACACACACACACACACACACACACGTAAAACATACACATGAAAGTGGCTGGGGTGGGGGAACTAATCCTAAGGATTCATCCATTGTGCTCTGGGGCTCTTTTCCTTTCATGGCGTGACTTGTTCCTTTGTCAGCACACACTCAGTCCATCTTGGCATCCTTACTTGATTTTCCTTTCCCAGAAAGCCTCTGCCTGCCCTACGGCCTTTCCCTGTGGTACATGTGTCTGGTGGCTGTGGTGGGAGTGTGACTCTATCCCCTATGAAGACCTGAAGGAAGTGATAGACCAGCCTGACTCCATCTTGAGATTAAAAACCATCTTGTTACCCTTTCAAAATAAGTTCATTCCTGTTTTCTGTAAAACTTGGGTTTAACCATGTCTTGATACATTTTCTGAAATCTCACATGTTCACACCCTATATCTAACCAACACCCTGATAAAATAAGATGTCTTCCAAATCATTGAAATGTTCAGCCAAGTCCCTACATAACACAAATTCCTCTGGAAATCCCCCAACCCTTAAAAAAAAAAAAAAAAAAAAAAAAAAAACTAATCTTTCAGTTTTGGAGGCTAATATAAACCCCACCTTCTCCTGTGTTCAATGCTATTCTCTCAATCCTTGCTTTAGGGACCCAGCCCTGTCTAGCAGATAATAAAGCATGCTTAATTTGCAGAGGCAGGCTGATCTCTGTGAGCCAGCCTGGTCTACAGAGCCAGGATAGGCTCCAAAGCTACACAGAGAAACCCTGTCTCGAAAAAAACAAAACAAAAACAAAAAACAAAAAAACCAGCAGCCAGAAACAAACCTAAAGGAGCAAGTTTTTATCACTGGTGAAGGGATGGTGGCTGGGGCAGCCAGAGCCAGGGTGGCAGGAGCAGGTCACATGCCATTTCACTTCATAGTAGTAGATCAGAGAGCTAAGTGCACTCGCAGCAGACACCTCCTCCGAGACACATGTCCAGTGGACTTCTGCCAGACCTGCCTCTTACTCCAGAAACTCCACAATCTCCCCAAACAGTGCAACCCTCTGGGGAACCAAATATTTAAACTCATGGGCCTGTTGGGGACATTTCACATTCAAACTGGGACACTGTACCTTTATAGAAAACAATGGGCCACATGGCTCCTTAAGGGCCTATGCCTGGTGACGAAGCCATCTCATTGCCTGGCAACACTGCAAGCATTTTAATGTAAGCTCGTCGCACGAAATTACCTGTAGGCACATTTCTCAGAATGTGCCCTTGACATTAACTGATAAGTGATTATATTAATGTACACGTGCATAAGAATGTCACCTGAAAACGCAAAATCTACCAAGCTACATCAGACACTTGAAGGAGTCTGACTAAATGGGATGCCAGTCTTGTTCACAGATTTAAATATATATATACATATAACAAAATATTTTTCAGTATTATGTAAGTAAAATTTTTTCTAGGATATATTGCTCCCAGTGCTGGGAAGATGCCTTGGTGGTACGGGGCTTACCACACAAGCATGAGGACACACATAAAAGCCAGAGAGCATAGGAGCTCACCCATGACCCCAAAGCTTGGGAGGTGGGGGCAGGGCATTTCCAGGGTGAGCTGGCTGACTAGACAAGCCAAATCAGCTAGCTCTAGGTTCATTGAGAGACCCTGCTTTAGAATATGGGGTGGAGAGTAACTGAGGCAAGACATTTGATGTCTGCCTCTGGCCTACATACACTCATACCTGTGTGAGCATGCACACACCACACAAATACACAGAAAGCCCCCTGCCTGCAGGCATCAGAGCTGCTTCTAGAATCCAAGTTCTACAACCTACCTCAGACTCTGACAGTTCTTTCTGCTGCCAGTTTCTTCCCCATCTCAATTTTGAAGTCAACACCAACCCCCTCTCCATCTTGAGGGAGAAGGAGGCAGGTCTCTGTCCCCAGACACTGGTAGGGAAGGAGTGGGTTCGTGCATTAAACGTACCATGTTAGATCTCGATGAGGTTGGCAAAGACAATTAATTTCAAAGCTTCCTGCTGACAGCAATACACAAATTAGCTTCCACATCTGCTTTGGAAAACTAATTTCATTGCAGTACAGAATTCAGTAGGGGTTCTGCTGTCCTTTAAAGAAAGTAAAGTTTGCTTCAAAGTGAGATGCAAGTTGTTTTCTAGAGCAGCTTCCTAATTAGACTACAAGGGTAATGCTCACCCTGCCTCTTAGGGGATGAGC
This sequence comes from Cricetulus griseus, assembly GCF_003668045.3. Lineage (NCBI taxonomy): Eukaryota > Metazoa > Chordata > Mammalia > Rodentia > Cricetidae > Cricetulus > Cricetulus griseus. The sequence goes on from NC_048597.1 coordinate 100,894,387, forward strand.
CAGGAGAAAGCAAGAAACCTCAGAGAGGTGGCAGGTTAAAGACTAAAGGAGATGCCCATGAAAACAGTGAGATTAGAAATTTTGTTGTCACAAATGCAAGCATTTATTAGACTCTGGGCTGGGGAGACGGCTCAGTCAGTAAAGAGCCTATCATACACGAGGACCTGAGTTCAGATCCCTAAAACCCATGTTAAGAGCCAACACATCACAAGTTCATAAGCCTAGCACAGGGCACAGAGATGGATGGGTCCCTGGAGTTCATTGACCAGGCAACCCAAATCAATCAGGTTCACTGAGAGCCTTTGTTTCAAAAGACAAGGCAGAAAGCCATTAAGGAAGACCAGATGTTGACTTCTGGTCTCCACATATATGCACCCCTGTATGCACACACACAGAGAAACACATGTACAGACACAGATGTACACACACATATGCACACACTCAGAGATGCACTCACAGAGATGTACATGCACACACACATATGCACATACACACAGAGATGCACACGCACACACACACACACAGATGCACCCACACAGATGCACACACAGATGCACACACACACACAGAGATGTACATGCACACACACACATTCACACATGCACACGCACACACACACACACACACACACACACACAGATGCACACACAGAGAGATGCACATGCACACACGATTAAACACTGACCATGTTAGGGAACAGTCACTTGAGTGCATGGGTAGTGAGTACCAGGTCATACATTTCCATTTTAATTAAGTGGAAGAGGCAGCCTTGAGCAAACTCATGAAGGGAGCAAGAGTTGGTCCTACCTCTGGAGTCTTTGCTTGCTGGATCCCACCCTTGTTGGGAAAGGCACAAACAGCTTTAAGCCAATGTCTTAGGATCATAATTCACATAAACTTGAATTCCTTATGTAAAACTCAAAATGTGGATGTAAGAGACTAACTTCCCTCAGGTACACACCCTGCGTCCATCCCCCAGCCACTTGCACAGTGAGTGTCTTTTGACTACCCACAGGCTTGTTCTTCTTAGAGCAGCTGGAACCAGGCAGGCAAGCAGCAGGATATTTGATGGATAGAAAATGCTGAATGAATACAGAGTCCAGAAGAAGGTGACTTCTCTCTCTCGAGGCAACACTCACAGGAAGACATTCAGACACTAAACAGTAAGACTCCACTCTTCCACTTTAGGTTTCCAAACAGATGAGACTTGAAACTGGAAATTACAGATGGAAAAGTCCAGAAGCCATGAGAAGAGAAAGAGGCCAGGAAGAGGTCAGTCATGGCAAGAAGACACACTTGGGGGCTGGGGGGATGCCTTGGTTGGTAAAGTGCAATCCCAGAATCCACTTAAAAGCCTAGCATGGTGTTTCAAGCTTGTAATCCCAGCACTGTCCTGGGAAGACAGGAGGGTCTCTGGACTCTTGTACCAGCCAACCTAGGTGGAGAGCCCTAGATCTCTCCAAACATGAGGTGGACAATGCCAGAAGGATGACATCTCCACACACGTTTCCCCTAATGCACATCTGCACTCATGTATCCCCGAATGCAGACATGCACACACAAAGAAGCCACAATTGTTCTTAAATGTGTGGACAGAGAGAGGAGCACAGGGTTAGGTCACAAGGCAAAGCTAGAGCCAGCAAGAGGAGACCACTGCAAAGGAAGGTTGGAGGGGAAAGAGGCAGGGGACCCAGAAATGCACCCCAGCCCTACTTCATTCTGCCTGAAAGCATTTCCATTGGCTGTCCCAGGTAGGGGCTGTGAAGTCTAGGAAATGCAGTCCACAGGGCTCCTCCCTCTTGACTCACTCATGTTAATTCAAGTTTCTATCGTTTGTTTGCCTGCTTTATGCTGGAGAGTGTGGTATAGGCTTCCCAAACATGGTCATATTTACATCCTCCTCTACTGGACGATGTAACTATTTAACCCCATTTTATAAATGAGGGCACTGGGACTCCCATAAGTTGTTCAACTCCTCCCAAGGTCACACAGTAGCAGAGCTGTAGGTCCTGTGATAGTTGGTTGATTGCCATGGTAATAAAGTGGCCTGCTAGAAGGCAGTGAAAGCATCAGTGCCCCCTCTGGTCTTATTAACCACAGCAGAGCATCTCCAGGCTGGTTTGAGGAGATCTGAAGCAGGCTGCAGTGACAGCCTGCAGTCCAGTACGTGAGCATCTGCACTGCCCAGCCTCAGGTCCAACTCAGAATGACTCAGCACTGGAAACACGTGGCTCTTTAAATAGCTTGTGCTTTTAGAAGGATGATCAACATCTTACCTGTGGTGGAGGGAGGGAACTGAGCCTGGGATCTTGGTGTTCGCTGAGGGCTCCACTGGAGAGACAGTGGGAAACATGGGGAAGGGCTATTGGTGGAGAGTCAGGGTGTTGCAAGACTCAGAAACTCTTCCCATTTCCCAAACCCTCATCCTTCTAAGCTTGGAGTTAGGACCATGTATGTAGACCTCAAGGACCCTGCAGCCTGAGGCAGTAATGCCCCCATCCAAGAACAGGATCTGGAGACCCACATTCTAATACCAGCTTTGCCCATATAAGCTATACAACCTTGGTCAAGTCCTTCATGCTCTGCTTTCGTCCAACAATCCACTAGAGATGCCAGTGTTCAACAGGATAAAATATACATTGTGGTCAACTACATTCACCATGCTGGTTATCAGTATTAAAAATGGCTACACTTCAGACAGAGACTGTACATCCCCGATGGTCACCTCTAGGCCGTCTGAGCTTGTTTGCATCTTCTACTTTGCATGCTTCCAAAGCAATGCCTGTGGCCAGGCTGTTAATCACAGGACCACACACCAGCTCCATGGAGAACAAGGTGGGATCTCGGGTAGATCACTAGAGTCAGGCAGGGACCATGAAACCTATTTCTGGTGGCCACAGTGGGTGTGTCTGTCTGGAAAGCCCGCCACCCCCACCCCCAACCCCACCCCCAGGCCTGCTTCCCACAGTTATTTCCCCAGCAAGGTTCACCCATGAGTGCTGAAGCATAGCATATCACTTATCTGAAAGGTGGGTGTCATTACTGTGTCTTTTTATGGAAGCATGGCTCTGTAGCTCCATATCAAGCTAGGCCAGATGTACAGAGGAGACTTCCCTGGGAGCACATCCCACAGAATACGCAGGCCTGTGCAAGATGACTAAGACCAAACACATGCAGGGATGGTCACTGCAGAACTAGGGAATGCATTTGAGGGATAATCACACCTCTGGGCATAGTGCTTATGTGTGCATGTATGTTGGGATGTATGTGTGTGACTATGTGCACATGTGTGCAGTGGAAGCCTGAAGTTGACATCCAGCATCTTCCTCAATCTCTATCCACCTGCTGGCTGGTTTTTATGTCACCTTGACACAAGCTAGAGTCATTTTGGAGGAATGAACCTCAGTTGAGAAAAATCACACATACCCCAAGCATGCATGTGCGCGCGCGCATGCGCGTGCACACGCGCGCGCGCGCGCGCGCGCACACACACACACACACACACACACACACACACACACACACACACACCAGATTGGCCTGTGGGCAAGCCTGTGATGCTCTCTCTTGATTGACAATTGATGTGGGAGGTCCAGCTCACTGCAGATGGTGCCACCCTTGGGCAAATGGTCCTGGGTGTTATAAGAAAGCAAGATGAATAAGTTGTGAGAAGCAAGCCAGTAAGCAGGTTTCCTCCAAGGCCTTTGCTTCAGTTCCTGCCTCCAGGTTCCTGCCTTGAGTTCCTTAGTGGTGAACTGTAATGTGGAAGTGTACACTGAAATAAACCCTTCCCTGTCACAATGCTTGGTCACAGTAATAGAAACCTTAAGATACCACCTTATATACTGAGGCAGGATCTCTTCCTTGAACCCGGGGCTTACTGAATCAGCCAATCTATCCAGCCAGCCTGCTCTTGAGTCCTGGGTCTGCACCTCCCCAGTGCTGGGATTACAGGCAGCCTCCATACCTGTCTGTCCTTTACTTGCATTCTCTGGTCCTGATCTCTGGTCCTCATACTTTTGCAGCAAGCATCTGCCTCCTGGGCCATCTCCCCAGATGCCTCGGAAGAGGAGACAGGTGTCTGAAGGTCAACACGGTGTCTTCAGGCAGGGTGCATGGCTGATAGGGAAAGCTTTGTGTATACTGTTTCATAGCGAGGCAAAGAGGACTTGATGTTTCCAAAAGAGCACTACCCAACAAATCACTTAATGGAGAGGTTCACCCTCATGCACAGGGTAGTGAGACTGCATTCAGCAGAAGAAGAGCTGATTGCAGCTGGAGTCTGGGTCTCACTAAAGAGCCAGGCTTGGGGCAGGGCCCACTGGTCACACATGCTCTTCCCACAGTAAGTCACAAAGCTCCTGATTGCAAGACAAGCCCTCACATCCCAACCCGCCCCCCCCATTAGCCCAATCAAAGTTAAAAGACCACACCATACATTCTATTCTCTAAGACCCAAGGTGAGACTTCCAATAGGGAATAGCAACAGAGAACCAACCCAGTTCTGGGGAAGGGTGTCCAAGATACATCACTAAATGAAAAAAAGCAAGGGGCAGGGAGCTCCTTATAAAATGTAGTCTTGTGTTTAAGTAAATAAATATGTAAACTTGTCAGATGATTCTGCACAGGGTCCGTGTCTTTTATAAAGAAAACAGGGACTGGACTAAGAGATGGCTCAGCAATTAAGAGCTCTTACCACTCTTGCAGGAGACCCCAGTTCAATTCCCATCACCCACCCACTCACCTGCAACTCACAGCCATCTGGATTCCAGGATCTGGTGCCCTCTTCTGGCCTCCATGGGTGCTGCACGCACGCACGCACGCATGCGCACGCACACACACACACACGGGCACACACGTGCACACATGTAACAATATGCACATCCGTTCAGGTTTTGGATCTTAAGAAAGAGCTTCACTTCATGTTCCATCTGAAGTAAAGACCACCCACGTCTCATAGAAGGCTGTGTTTATGTTTTGCAAGTCAAAGAGGGGACCTTGAGTAGAAGATTCAAATTATCACACACCTGAAAAATAAGCTCAGAGATAACTTCATGCATCCAAAGGCTAAAAATAAATACATTTTGGACTTTAGGAGTGAAATAATCCGAGAGTGGGGAAGGTGTAGATTTCTGTAATTGAATTTTTTTCTTACTTTGATAACAAGACACAAATAAAAAGCTTCCAAAACTCATCTCTGTGAGTCAGAGCTTCTGTTGGAAAGCGAAAACTCATTTTATATTCATAAAAATGAGAGGCTCTTGATAATACAGCCCTTCAGGAGAACCGGGTCTCATTTGTGCTTTTAAAATAGAAAGAATGTATTGTGTTCTGATTGTCAAATCTAGTATGGTTGTTGTATAATAACCAAATACTCAAATAATAGACATTGAAACTTCCACTTAAGAATACATTCTGGGCTGGATAGTGGTGGCATGCACCTTTAATCCCAGCACTTGGGAGGCAGAGGCAGGTGGATCTCTGTAAATTCAAGGTCAGCCTGGTCCATAAAGTGAGTTCCAGGACAGCCAGGGCTGTTACTCAGAGAAACTCTGTCTCAAAAACAAACAAACAAACAAAGCAAAAAAGATTCTGGGCCAGGGAAACAATTCATTTGGTAAAGTCCTTCCTGCAAAAGCATGAGGACCTGAGTTTGGATCCCCAGAACCCAGGTTTAAAAGCCAAGGATGGCAGTGAGTACTTGTAACCCCAACACCAGGGAGGCGGTCCCTATTGCAATCAGGTGTGGAGTCTGCTCCACCAGTCAACACAGAGAACTGGAGTTGAGGTGAATGACTCAGTGATGTGTTGACTCAAATAATCAGAAGTTCCAAGGAAGGGCTATGGACAAGGCTGACCCCCAGAAAGACACTCTTTGCCCGACCACTGTGGGTCAGGGTTCAGTGTTCCCCCAAACCCTCTTTATGGGCTAAGGATGATCCTCACACCTTCCCAAGTCTTGTCAGAGGAAGAAAGGACTGATTTTGCAAGTTCCCAAGAGAGTGAGGTCATCCTCAGAACCCCAGCCTCCCACTGGCGCCACCAGACCTGAGTACTCACTGTGAGCCTGTGTAATTGGCCCCACCTGACCAGGTGCTGCTCACTTCAGAGCCTGTGTGAGTTTCCACCTGAGCTGTGTCCTCCCACTCATTCCTACATCCCCAGCAGGGACAGGTTTCACTGCCACCGAGTGGAGGGCAAAAGCCAACAGCACACTAGGGGAGCAGGGTCCAGGCATCCAGGGGGATTCCATACTCCAACTCTCAGAGGGACTCACTGCCACTCTATCCCCAGCAAAAGACCATTGTCCTGAATCAGAACCTGAAGATAAAAACGATTTACACCCTGATTCCCTCAACCCTTCCACAGAGCAACAAAGGCCCTCACGGCCACCCATGGTACAGACTGGCTAGTCATCACTACTCAGCCTAACCCTGACCTGCCGACTCTCATTCTCAGATCATGTCCTGCCCTTCTTTAATTACTTACGTCCATTTTTTTTTGTTTTGACCTATGTAGCCCAAGCTAGTCTCCAACTTCCAATGCCTCCTATCAGCCCCCTGAGTGCTGGGATTGCAGGCATGAATACCACAAGCTTTTCTCTTCCTTCCTATGTCTTCCTTCCCTCCCAGGGTTCCCAGGGACATTATCACACAGGAAATTCTTACAGTTGTATCTCTAACTTAGGGTGACCTTCTGAGGAGTGCACATTAAAACACTGACCAATTGCAAAGCCACTCTCGACATTGGCACTGATCTGACATGGACATGCCCTACAGGTAAGTTCACAGTGTTAAAGGGCTGGTGGCAGATTGTGTGTGTGTGTGTGTGTGTGTGTGTGTGTGTGTGTGTGTGTGTGTGTTCATTTATTTATTTAATTTGGTTTTTTTGCTTTGTTTTGAAACAGGGCCTTATGTTGACCTGGCTAAGTTTAAACTCACTATGTTGTTAAGGATAACCTTGAACTTCTGATCCTTCTGCCTCCATTTCTCAAATGCTGGGATTACAAGTGTGTGCCACTGTATCTTGTTGGGGGGTGGGAGTTGAACCCAGAGCTTTGTATATGATAGGCAAACACTACCAACTGAGCCACCTCCTCAGCCCTAATGATCCTCATGCAATCACTCTTCCTCATGACAAGGTAACATCTGCCTTTCAAAATCTCCCCCTCTACCTAAAAGAGAAAGGAACCCCCAACTCCATCTTACCTCCCCTGAGAGGCACTTTGCAGGTTCAGCTGTCCCTCTAGGGCCCAGACCCAAATGCATTATTCAGCACCCCACCGCAAGGCCACCCTGCAGATCCTGACATCTGGACTTCTTAGAGACATCCATTCAGGAAAAATGAGCAAGCAGCAACTCAAAAGGCCAGCTGGGCACTGTGTATTGGAGCTCTTAAATAGATGTCTTTCTGGAGGCGCCAGCCATAAACAAACTATTCATCAGGTTGAAAATGAAAACACAAACCCTTCCTCAGATGATGGCAGCATGCATTCCTAAGTCACCTCTAAAGATCTAATCTCTCCTATGCCTGCTAATAGGGTTTGTACAGCGATCATCTATTTGCTGCTGTAATTAACTGCCACACAGCTCAGCCCAGTGGGATGCGGCATCAGTGCTGGTTTCCATTAGGGAGAGACGTGTGCGCAGTTCCATTTCAGGGCCCAGCCATCCGATAAGCAACCAGCTACCTCAAAATGGCTTTTTCAATGAGGAAGAACTCTGTTTTTTTTTATTTTTGTTTTTGTTTTTGTTTTAAGCAGGGCTGGGTTGTAGGACCCGGTAAATAAAAGGCAGAGGCAGTGCAGTGCCAGTCTAGAATGACCCTGGGAATTAATATCTCCTTCACTCCCTCTTACCTGGGAAAAGAGCAACTGTGGGATAAGATCAGTTAGATGGAAGGAATCAAAGACAAATGCTTGTAAGGGGTGAGAATAAGGGAGTGGTGGGACTTGTGGCGCATGGGACAAGGTCAAGAAGTCCATGCTGCAATGGACTTTCTCTCTCTCTCTCTTTTTATTTATTTATTTTTATTTAAATTAGAAACAAGCTTGCTTCACATGCCAATCCCAGCTCCTTCTCCCTCCCCTCCTCCCCTACCCCTCCACCAGTCCCTCCAATCCCTCACCCCATCCCCCTTCTTCTCAGTCTGGGGTCCCTGAGCTCCCCCTTGTTCAGGTCAGCTGTTTCTGTGGGTTTCACCAGCCCGGTCTTGACCCCTTTGCTCATCACTCCTCCCTCTTTGCAACTGAGTTCCAGGAGTTCAGTTCAGTGTTTAGCTGTAGGTGTCTGCTTTCTGCTTCCAGCAGCCACCGTATTAAGGCACAATGGACTCTCCTTAAAGAGAAGCCAAGATGCAAAACATGGTCGGTCTTCCTGCTCTTAAATCTTGAAGATTGGTGTAGTTCTATTTTGTCTCTGTGTGTGCATGTACGGAGGGGTGCTCACATGTGGGTGCTGGGTATGAGTGCCTGGAGGACATCAAGTCTGCTCTATTACTTTCTACCTTATTCCCCTGAGAAAGGCTCTCGCACTAACCTAAAGCTCATGGGTTGGGCTAGGCTAGCTGCCCAGTGAACTCCTAGGATCTACTTGCCTCCCTCTCACCCGCACCAGTGCTGGGTATACAGGCATGCATGGCCATGAGTGGGTTTTTATTACATGGGTGCTGGGGATCTGAACTCAGGTCCTCATGATTGTGCAATAAGTGCTCTTACCCACTGAGCCTTCTTCTTAGCCAGAAAAATTGATGCAGTTAAACACACACACACACACACACACACACACCCCTAACCCTCCTCTAAGCATATTCCTTCCCCAAAATATCAATCTATAATTTGTGCAACAGAGCATAGGCTTCTGATCATGTTCATTTGAGAACGCATGCATTTATTTATTTGGGTAATGAGCCTTAAAATCCTAGTGTCCAGGTCCCACACTGTAGCAATGACACAGAATACACAAGTATTGCGCATCAGGATACTTGAGATATCCTTAAATAATAACCATGTGCAGTCAAGTTTGGGAGCCACTGCTACAGTGAGCCAAGATGCATGCGTGGCCCTGAATGCAGATGACCAGGCAGATGTGCCCTAGGCTTTCACTGGGACCCAAACAGGGAACCAGAGATAATAGGCTACCAGCTGCCAACCAAACCTGTTCTCTGCATCGTCCAAGGCACTCTCAGGACTACATTTCCCAGCCTCCCTTTCAGCTAGTATGACTAGCACACTAGGTAGGCAATGATGATGGAGGTTGGGACAACAGCACTACAGCAGATACAGATGCTATGGGTGCATGGAAACAGACTAGGGGAAATCAGAGCCAGCCTCCTATGAGCTCATTTAATCATTCAACAAATACTTACTGAGCACTCACTTTGCACTGGATGCTTTTCTAAAAGTAATTAATCCAGTAGGTAAAAGTTTATTGTCTGCTTGCAGGAAGCCCTGAGCTCAATCCCCAGGACCACGCAAACAAGGCACCATGGTATACACCTCTAATCCCAGCCCTTGGGAGATGGAGCACCAGGATGAGTTCAAAGTCATCCTTGGCTACAGGGCAAGTTTGGGACAAGCCTGAGCTACACAAGATTCTGTCTCAAAAGGAGAAAAAAGAGAACTATTATCATAGCAGTCACATTAAAAGGTTTAGGGGATGCAACGGTAGGTATCTCAAGTCCATTCCCACTTCTATAACAAAAATCCATAAGCTGGATGGCTTAATAACCACGGAAGGTTGTTTCTCAGTCCTGGTTGCTCACAAGTCTTAGATGAAGTCACCAGCTGGTGTGTCTTGTGAGGACACTTCTTGGTTCATAGATAGACATCTGGCCATGCGTTCCTGGGGTTGAAGGGACAAGCAGGGCTTGTCAATGAGACCTTGCTGTGGCGAGGATATGAAGTGTCCCCTCTAAAAAGGCTCCTGTGTTGAAGACACTGGAGGTAGTATTGAGAGGTGACAGGATCATGGGGACACTGGACTCCTCCATGAGTCAAGCTGAGGCTGAGCTCAGAGCTGGCAAGGCTTTTAGGAGATAGAAGTTAGTCACCTGAGCCTCTCCTCCACCTCTCCCCGGGGCCACAGAAGCTGAGAAGCCTTGCTCCATCCACCATGCCCTCTCCCCACACAGTGCCCTTCTCATCCTAGGCCTCCAGCAGTGGGGGGCCCCTGGCCCCCAACTGAGACCTCTGCTGTATGAACCAGAATAAACTTTCCTACATTGTCTCGGTTATTTTGCCACAGCACAACAAATCTAAGTAACCCAGGTATCCCAATGGTAACCATCCTACTGACCAGTATTCTGCCTCTGAGATCCATTTATCTCCCCAAACCCCACCTCTCAGTACCATCTCTTGGTACTGAGTGTCAGAATGCTAGCCTAGGACAGGGAAGGGACATAAATGCTCAAACCAATGCAAGGCCTTGAAGAAAAGACTTAAAACTCCTCGTGCTTCAAAAAGGGTGAGGCGGGCACAGACCCACTGGCAGGAAAGAAACACTGAGTATAGAGGCTAGCCGGACTGGAGGTGGAGGGTTGGAGGCGCTTCTGCCTGTCTGGAACAGAGTGTGGGAGATGGGGGGGGGGTGATAAGAGGTATCAGGGAAATAAAAACTGCAGAAGCAGTAGGAGGGGGCGAGAGATGCTGGGGAGACAGACAGAGAGCCAAGTAGCAGAGCAGGAAGGTGTCTGGAGACAGTGTGATAGGGACCATACAGCCAATGCCCTCCTCCTGGTCTAGACCAAAGACAGAATTCCCACCCCCATGTGGTACTTGGCACCAAGGGTAAATATTTTCTTGCCTCCAGATCCCAGTTAAGTTGCCTGCAGGCAGCCTGGTGCTTGGCTCAGGGAGCTGGTATCCAGCTTTGTTCCTTTTAACCCATGGGGCTCAGGCTGGGCACTGGAGGTTCTGGACCCTCCCTGGCTCTGCTGGTGGCATGAAGCCATCAATTGTTACATGAGCACCTGCCTTCCTCCCAGACACTGAGTCCTAGCGTGGATCTAAAAGTCATTCTAAGCTTAAGTGTGAAGATATTTGATGTGTGTTTGTCTCTGAGCATCTGGAGAGCTAGCTGTGACTATTTATGCATGGCTAAGAGTTCAGAGGCATTGATTTGATTTTTTTTAAGTGGGAGGGAATGAGGAAGGGGGAGGTACCACAAAGGCCCAGGGAACATTGCAGAAGAGGACATAAAATTTTAACTGCTGTAGGAGGGGGACGAGTGTCATAAAATGCTGCCATCCACCATGACATGGCTTGAAAGCACAGACACAGCCGTTATAGACAGATGCCTGTGCAATACTGGACATTCCCATCACAGGTGGCGGAGGCACCCCCAAGGCCTCCCCTTCCTGATGTGCCAAAGGCTGTTACTGGTTGCTGGAGGTGGGAGAGAGTGTCTTTTTCTCTCATGGTGTAGTGGCTGGGGGATAGGTGAGGAGAAGAGGAAGGAAAGGAAGGGGGCACCAGAGCACAATAGGGGCAAATATTATAATATATGTGAAACTGGCGGGGGAGGGGGGCAAAGACCTTCCCTGGATGAGTAAACCTACAGGTGGGAGTTTACAGGATAACGTGGTCTGAACACGTCTAGATAACTAGTCTCAAAGCAGCTCACATGAATCTCCTCTTCTTTACAAAGGGGGGAGGCATGATAACTTCACAGTGGAGGACGGTGGAGTGTCGGCCACACCAAGGATACACAGGCCACCAGCAGGTGCCTGAGGACATGAGGAAGGATAAGAGTTCAGGGTGGCAGCTGGGTTACTTTTGCCCCAAATGCATCCGCCATGTTGGGAACATTCCAGAAAGCCTGAATTGAGGGGACATTCTACAAAGCCAGCCTGAACCCTTCAAAGATGTCAAAGAGACAAAGAAGAAAGGGTGATACACGGCACACGACACCTCACTGGAAAGTGGTGCCCTGGAGTGGGTTCTGGACAAGGGTTAGGAGGACATTGCTGGGACGGGAGACAAAATTTTGAAGTGAGCTGAGGATTATGTGGCTAATGGGATAGAGACGTCAGATTCCCTGGTTTTAAAAAGTGAAATATGACCATAATAGAGGATGTCTTTTTTCCTAGGGACACACGAGACAAGTTTGGTGGTGGCGACAGTGGGAAGTAGAGGACAAAGGTCAGAATCAGGTGTCCTCCTTGACCATCTCCACTCTTTTCTTTTTGATGGGGCATGGTACAGTCTCTTACTGACCATGGAACTCACCGATTCAGCTACACTGGCTGGCCCCAAGCCCCCCATCTCCACCTTCCAGGCACTGGGATTACAGGTGTCACTAGGTCCAGCTTTTTTAACATGGTTCTGGGATTTGAACTCAGGTCCTCACACTTTACTTACACAGCTCTCACTTTACTGCCTGAGCCGTCTCTCAGATCTCTACACACTGACTGTAAGAATACCTGGACAAACAAACTGGAAAGAATATTCCAACAGTAGAGGGTAGAATTTGGCCCCTGGGATTTGGGACCTGTGTTCAAATCCCACCTCTGCAACCTGCTGGCTTTTGTGGCTTTGGGCAAGTCATTTCACTTCCTGAGTCTCAGTTTCTTCACCCATACATTGAACCAATAAGGGAAAGGAAATGTGGCTCAGTGATAAAGAGCAACTTAATGCTCTCTCGGAGGACTGGGATTTGATTCCCAGCAGCCACATGGTGGGTCAAAACTCTATATATACTTCCAGGGGATCCTTCACGCTCTATGGTCTTCTTAAGCCCCGTGGCACACGCATGTTGTGCACATGTGCATGCAGGCAAAACAACCATCCAGATAAAAATGAATTCTTCAAATGGGGCTGAGAGGCTGCAAAGATCGGTGAGATGACACACCAGAAAGCCCAGAAAAAGGGATCTCCGGTGAACATGGATACTTGGCAAATGTGTTTTACAGGGAGACATAAATTAGTTCTCTCCCAAGTGGAACAACCCAGGGCATGATTCAGTCAAGTTCTTCATCATGAATAAGAGTTTGAAAGCTGCATGCCCCTCCAAGTGACCACCCCACACCCCTGCTTCACAAGCTCCTGTGCTATCTGGTTCTCATCCATAGCAGAACTGGTGTGCCCCTGGATTTCAGGGCTACCCTGTATCAGCAGTAGAGGTGACTCCAGGTCCAAACAACTAAAAAAAAAACAGACAAAACCTGACTACAGGCTAATCACATGTCCGAATGTGCTCCATCCTGGCCCTTAGTGGGGATTCTATTGGTCTTGGCAAACACTGTCTAGGCTCCAGGAGGACAGCTTGGTTCCCACAAGTCTGGTGTATGAAGTGGGCAGTGCCAGCTCAAGGCAGGATGGTCCCTCCCACTAAGATTCTGACGATCCATGATACCATAGCAGCTGGGAGTCCACAGTCAGATGGGGTTCCCAGAATCCTCCAGGCCAACTGATAACTCACCGGGAGCCACTCCCCATGCAAAGAAGCTTTGTTTCTAAACATCTGAAAGTCAGAGCCCAGGCCTCCCTGAACCTTTTAGACATGGACAGTGTGGCCTCAGAGATAGCCCCATACTCAAATTCTCAGACAGCGGAGTCAGAGAATAGTATTTTTTTTTTTCTGGCTGAGATCCTAACCATTGACTCAGCAATATAAATTTCACTAGAGGAAGCTAAAAGACTTCTTTAGACTTCTGCACATTCCAGAATATTACAGAACATTCCAGAATATCCCTCTCCCTAGATTTCCATGCACCCCAGAGGCTGATTTCCTATACTGGCTCCTGGTATATGACCTCTGGTGTCTGTATTTTACCTGCCTTTCTCTTAGAGAGTTTCATGTAGCTCAACCTGGCCACAAACTTGCTATGTAGTGGGGTATGACCTTAAACTTCTGACCCTCCTGCCTCCACCTCCAAAGTACTGAGGTCTCAGGCATGCCACTGCACCCAGTTTTATGAGGTGTTTGGGGTCCAGCCCAGGGCTCTACATATGCTAGGCAAGCACTCTGCTAACTGAGCCAGGTCCCCCCAACCAGTTTCTTTACAATTTATCACAATACTCTCCCCACAGTGAACATTTCTTATTAACTATCCAAAGCCATCACACTGCACCCCATAACTTTTAAAACAATTAAAATTTTAAAGAAAATTTCTCAAATGTATGATTTATCTGAAAATATATGTGACAAAATGACCAACAAAAGCGACTTAAAGAAGAAAGGGTTTGTACTGGCTCACAGTTTGAGGGTGCAAAACATCATGATGGGGAAGGCAGGCCAGCTGGAGCATGACGCATTGGTCACATCCACAATCAGGAAGCAGGGAGAGATGAATGCTAAGTCAAGCCTCTCTGGAAACATCTTCACAAACATATCCCGAGGTGTGTCTCCCAGGTAATTCCCAACACTGTCATGTTAACTGTGATGACCTGGATGACAATGGCCCCCACAGGTCCTAAGTTTGAATGCTTGGTCCCTAGTTAGTGCAACTGTTTGGGAACAGTTAGGTGTAGCCTCGATGGAGGACATATGTCACTTAGGGTGAGCTCTGAGGCTCTGAGGTTTCTAAATGACCCTTGCCATTCCCAGTGTGCTCTCTGCTTCCTGCTTGTGGGTCCAGATGAGATCTCAGACTAGAGAGTTGCCTCCATGATTGAGAGAACTTGTTCTTGCAAAGAACCTGGGTTCAAGTCCCAGCACCCACATGGTAGCTCACTATCTTAGTGGATACCACACATGCATGTGGTGCACAGACATTCATGCAGGCAAAACACTCATATATATAAAAGAATAAATCTAAAGAAAATTTTAATTTAAAAAAATGTGTGTTCTCAGCTGTTCCTGTCCCTGTGCCTTTGCTACCCCATCATGGACTCTCCATCATGGACTCTAAACCCTCTGATTTTAAGTCCCAGATAGACTCTTTCTTCTATAAGCTACCATAGCTACGGTAACTTATCATACCAATAGAAAAAATAACTAAGACATTGGCCTTGAAGATGAACTATCACAGCCAAGCATCCCACAAAGGGCCGGATCTCAGAGCAACACAAACATCGATGTGCAGCCACCATGGACATTGCCAATCCCAAAATACATACAGGGATATCACTTGGTTCCTGGGTGTGATGCCATCTCCCTCTGGCCCCTTCTCCCATTTCTTCCCTACCTACGTGGCATCTTTGGAAAAAGACCCTGTCAAGAGAAAGCACACTCTCCCCAAACATATAGCAAAGCTACACAGGCAGCTGGATGCCCACAGTTCTCCAGAGGACAGTAGTTTTTCAGTCATTAGAAGAGGAGTGTAAAGTTGGAGTTCAGAGGTGTGGGGGGGGGGGTGTCTAGGGAAAGCTAAGAAGCAAACAGATGAACAGATGTGGGAAGAGGTGAGATGGCAGATTTGATAAGTGAGAGGAAGACTAAAGGCGTGGCAGAAGCTGAGAGCCCAGGGAGAAAAGCAGATGACGGTGAGAATGTTTCGGAAGGGGTGCTGAAGGAAACTACCATTGGGCCATGCCAGGTTCACCCAATTCCTGCTCTTGAGTCCTGACCCAGCCCAGACAGCCCCCGATCCTCACTCGGTAAGAGTCCACCTCATCCTGCTCATGCATCTCAGTGGTTGTGAGCCATAACAAAAGGGACTGTCAGGAGAAAAGATGGAGCGGGCAGCAGCTTCTACAGAACCATCTAGAAGCTACGGATGTGACCTGGAAGACACAAGCCCCTGTGGATTCCCAGGGGCATCTGGGAAGGGGTTGGTCCTCCTACATATCTGGGAAGGAAGCCTGTCCATCTGTGTTTTTATTTTAATGGGGCAGGTAGATCTGGAAGCTTGGAGGAACTGGGACACTCAGGTAAGACAAGCAGGTGGCCCTCTCAGGTTTTGAACCTCAGCATTTGCGACTCAAGGTTTCAGGGTCACAGGGCTGGAGCCTCTACCACACTGTGGTGTTAATTGCATGTCTGCCAGCCAGTATATGAGCAGACTAAAATTAACTGATAACTTGATATGCTGACAACAGGCAACAGTCACCATCATTTGTATGAAAGATTGGCTTGTGAGAGGTGTTTGAGTTTCATGATGACACACAGGCTTGCAGGCACCCCAGGACATTCTAGAAGGTCACAGTTTTCTCTGTGTCCTCCAGGATGTGCATGGCATTGGGAAAGGTGCTGGCTCCCCTGCTCTGTGGGGTGGGAGAGGGGATGACGAAGAGAAGAGGGGGGGGTTGTTAGGCTGAGGCCAAGCCTTTCTGTGTCTCTGAAGCACACTCCCTATTAAGGACAGGCATTAATATGCACACACAGAACCAATGCTTTTCACAGGGTAAGTGATGAGGCACTATGGCTAGCTATAGACAAAACTGTGCCCTGAAATAACTGCCTGCAGCTCCTGCCTACAGCCTAGCTGGGGAAACCATCATTATTGTGGGCCAGAAACTAAACCAAGGGCCAAACAAGAGCTAACACATTTGAACTTTGTGTTGCCATAAGTGGTGAGCCCGATAACTAACCCCACTTCACAGACAGGGAAGTCAAGGCTGGAAGACTGGAAGTCACTTAACAGGCATTGCCATAGGATCCGATCAAGAAATCAGGAACAACTGGGCACTGTGGCCCTCAATAGTAGTCACAGCACTGGGGAAGCTGAGACCAGATGCAGGTTCAAGGTCAGCATAGGCTACACAGTGAGACCCTGGTTCAAATCAGCAGTGAGAACAAATGAAAAACATTGTAAGCATTTTCAACAGAAAAAAATGTAATTCCAGGAACAGGTTTCACTGGTGAGGAGGGAGCTGAGGGCAACAGGATATGGGGCAGGAGGTAAGGGGCACCCTGAGGTGAGAAAGCTAGTCCTTCCCTAGACTGGAGGGATGAGAGGGGGAAGGGTAGGGAGATAGAGGGATGAGGGAAGAGTGCCATTTCAGCAGCCTTAACAGCCTAACACGTGCTTGCCTGACCTTGCCTTGGTCACTAGGAGGTCAGAGCCTGCCTCGTGGCAAGGAACCAATCAGAAGTTAGCTGGTGGCGCTATGCTTTACAGTTCTGAGTGTGCTTTACGGACAAGTGCACAGCAATGATGTGCAGAGCATAGCAACCACCCTGAGAGGGCCTATGGGCCATAACAACCAGTTGAGTTGACCAATCAACACAGGGCAAGCCCTCCAAGCCGGGAGGCACACCAATCCTGAGCCTGTGTGTAACCCTAGACACTCCCCTTATGCTGGCTGCCCTATAAGATCTCTATGCCGAGGTTTCTCAGCATCTTCCCTACCCGCCATCCACCATGGCGGGTGGATGAAAGGCCCAAGCTAACATGGGGTTGGCTCGTTAAACAACTGCAATAAAAGACTCATTGCTTTTGCATCAAAATGGGCCTCTTGGCGATTTGGGGATTCAGAATTTGGGCACAACAGATAGAGAAGAAGGTACAGGGAAAAGGGAGGGAGGAGGATGGGAGAAGAAAGAGGAGGGGAGGAGGGAGAAAGGGAGGAGGGAAAAGAGAGAATAGATATGGAGAAAGACGGGGAAAGGACGATGAGGGAAGAAGGGGCAGCAGGAGGAGGAACAAGGATGAAAGAAGGAAGAAGAGTGGAAGGGAGAGGGATAGAGAGTGGAGGGACATTACCGGAGTCCCAAGGCCAGGCTTTCCTAGCAGAAGCTTGGATCTTGGAAAGTGGCAGAGGTGAAGGTGGGAGAGGAATATTCCCTCTGGTTCCTCTGCTCCCATATTCCAGTCCAACATCACTGGCTCCCATTGGCAAAACACAGCAGGAAATGGGCTGACTTGAGGCCAGGCAAACACAGTGTTGCTGTAAAGTTCAGCTTGAAGGACCCCGAGCTAAAATACCAGAACTTGTGACTTTTGCCGGAATGAACCTTTGAGTTATTACATCCCTATTGTTGGTAGCTGTTCTGACCACAAATGGGGAAGTCACCGCTCTGAACATTCCGTGATCCCGTGGGCCTGGAGATTATGGTTGGCCACCTGGAACGAGCTAATCAGAACTGTTCATCTCACCCTTGCATTCCCCACATTCCCCCGGGCCCCACCTAGTTGTGGTTTTTGCCTTTAAGAAGCCCTTAGACCTTTGTTCCAGGTCCGACTTTTTGACTCCTGCATGAACTTGAGTCCAGTCCCCAGCGCGCTGGTTAAATAAAACCTCTTGCTGTTTGCATCAAGTCTTCGCCTCCTCCTGGTGATTGGGGTCTCCAAGGTCTGGTCTAAGATCCTGGGGGTCTGAGCCTCCAGGGGTCTTTCAAGCTCAGTTACATGCACTGGCAAGGACCAGGAAAGCTAGGAAGTAGCTTAGCCAAAGTTTGAACCCAGGTCTTTAAGTTTGAACGCAGGTCCTTTCAAGGACGAACCTTCCCTTGAAGAACACAATAGGCTGACCCAGATGTCCTCAAGGGAAAGATATCACCCTATCATCTCAGGTGGAGACAGAACAAACTAGGTTGCCAATAATGGATACCAGGCTCCACTCAAGGCATTGATTCAAACGCCAGCTCCTGGGACTTTAAGCACATTGCTCCATCTCTCTGAGCCTCAGTTTCCTCCTCTAGATGCTGGAAATGCACAACTGGGAACACTGATTAAAGCTTTATTGAGCACCTGGCTCATGCAGGTGTTCAAAAGACAGATGGCTCCCTCCCTCCTCATCAACAATCTTGTGTGACCCACAGTTTCTCACAGAATCACTGGAGGGTGTCCTCCAGAGGACACAGCTCCAACAGAGAAGAATAGAGAAGAATAGCAAGTCCTTATCTCTGTCTTCAAAGCTGCCCTGGGCATTCTAGCATTCTACACACACACACACACACACACACACACACACACACACACACACACACACACACACACACACACCACCTCCTGCTCAGCTGTTAAGCAAACTGGTTCAAATCAATCAACAAACAGCTTCACACTGGGAAAGAAAGCCTGGGCGCCCTGAGGGTCTGTGGTTCTGGCTGCTCCTTCCTGCTTAAACCAGGCACTGGCCTCATGCTGGGGGCTACTCTACCTTCATTAGAAGGCCAGTTATCCATTAGGAAAGAGAGAGGAAGCCAAGCATCCAGGCAGCACACAGATCTCTTAGAAGCCACTGGCTTGGAGGTGTGATGAGCTCGGTGTAAAAGTCCCCCATAGGTGCATGTGTTTGAATGCTTGGTCCTCAGCCGGACAGCACAGATTGAGGATTCTTTCATACTGATGCTTGACTAGAGGAAGAGAGTTGTTGTAGGGAGGGTCTTAAAAGTTTTATCCACCTCTGGCTCCTGTCTGCTGCCATGATGTGACCAGCTACCTCAACTTCCAGCTGCCACAGACCAAGCCGGTCCAGCCAATGTGCCTTCCCCACCACCATCATGGAATGTATGCCCTGAAATGCTAGCCAGAACAAACCAACCCCTCCTCCTTCAGTTCCACATGTGCAGAGGCAATGGGAGCTGTAGGAAGTCAGCATTTGGAAATGGCTAACACGGGCCCCTGTGAGTGGGAAGTTGGCTGTCCTGCTCTGCCATGGGAGACATGGTCCCCTCAACATGAGGCCGTCCAGGGAGTCCTCTGCTCCTGCCCACTGAGCTGGACTCTTCCCATGATGCCATGGCCTCACCCACCCATTCTGCACCTCCACATTTCAGATGGCAGAGAGAAGAAGTACAGAAGACCATGCGATGCAGTGTGTTCTGGAAAATGCCCACCCTCCGTGGCAACTCACCCCCCATGCATATCCACTCAATACTTCAGAATTTTCCTGGTTTGGAAATAGCAGTGCTTGACCCCTATAGTAGCACCCTGAGCCCATGTCTAAGTGAATGGCACCATGCTGGCTGTGATGAGGGCTCTGTTCCCTGCTCACACAGCAGCTCCCATCATGGAGAGCAGACCCAGCAGCCCAGGCTCTCTATACCCAGGCCCAGGAAACACAGCAGCAGTCAATGCCTGACACCACAAAAAGGCTTCAAGGTCACCTCAAGGATGAATATGCCACCCAACCACAGTGCCTGGACACACACACACACACACACACACACACACACACACACACACAGACACATATACACATCACCAGGTGGCACCACCATGGCTAGCCAGTGTGCAGACCACAGTCCTGATCATCTTGGCCCAACCCCTGAACCCTTCCAGGACTCCCATAGCTGGTCTTCCTATGGATAAACTAAAGTGGACACCCAGATTTACCCTTGACCATGCTCACTCTTCCCCCTCCCTCAGGATCTCAAAAGTTCTGCCTAATAACCTTGCCATAACCTCCCTGCTCAGTGCCAGGGCCTTCAGCATACACATCAGCTTCCTATACACAGGGAGCCAATGCTCACCCGATGCCCCAGAGCAGGATTCCAAGGCCTCCGAAGATGAACAGGGTGGGAGTAGGCTGCAAGCCCAAGGGAGGGCTTCAGAGCCTGAAAGGTTAAACCTTGTCAAAATTAAGACCTCTACTGTCCACCCCAAAATGAGTCTCAGGAGACCTGCCAACCCTGGGAGCACTGAGAGCCATTGCTACCTGGCTCCCCAGAACTCCACTTTCATGGGGACTCATGGGGGGGCCACTATAAACCAAGTACACTGATCACACATCAGTCACACAGCTCTGAAGGTCATGGTACCAACCCCAGGCAAGGCCACAGTAAAGGTATCCTGTGCTTAAAGAGCACTTTGTGTTTATCTGATCGAAGCCCCAGCCTGAGAGTTTTCACACCAGCTGAAAACCTCCCAGAATAGCCAAGTAAACACAGCAGACAGTAGCTTTGTTATCGGGATTTTCTTTTTCTTCACTGCTGTCTGGCTGGGCAAGAAGAAAGTGGGCTCCAGAGAAAACACAAAGCTGTACCAACTTGATTGAAATATTTGCTTTCTTTGGGCCCCAAAGAAAACCTTTCTCTATAATTAAATGTCATTTTTCTAAATGACTTAATTAGAAAGCCTTCCGGAGAGAAATCCCCTGAAATGGGTTTGACGGGACATTAGGATCTGCCATTGTTGAATTAGAAGGGAGGAAGATGGCAGAGGACACAGGGACCAGAAAAAAAGCCAGGTCTCTGAGCAGCCTCCTCAGCAGAGAGACTGGAATACAAAGAATGAAGGAATCTCTCCCTGTTCCCCACTTCTAAAGAGGACTCTGAAGTGAACCCATGGATCATTAGGCATCTAGAATACAGCCATTCCCTTTTAAACACAGTCAGAACAGAAAGCTGGACATTTACTGGAGTTCAAAGGCAGCAGAATAGGCCCTGTGTATTTTGCTCTTGATTGTCAGTTTTTCAGCACTCACTGGGGGGCAGGTAAAATGACCATCATTCTCTGAATGTGAAATGTGTGGGCCTGGAGTCTCTAAATGGAATGGTGGATGACAATCTGTGTGTGTCCCCTCCCTCCCTCTTTCCTCCCTCTGTCTCTGTCTCTGATTCATACATACCATAAAATGAAATGAACTGTAAAACTCAGAGTTCTTTCCCTCACCAAAGAATGAAAGACTTCATCATCCCACATCTGCAGTGCTCAGCATCCCCAAAGACAGCCAGCTCAGGCCCAGGCTCCTGCAGAGGAAGCACCTATGGAGGCCCAGGGCTCTGCACCATTATTTTTTAAACAGCAAAACTCAAGACAATTCCATGTTCACACAGTGACTCCTGCCTGGTTCAGCCAGTTCCCACAAGGGTTACAGTGAAAGGTTCAGGCATTATGCTGGCCTGCCCCTGTTACCTGGCAGAACAGGCAGTACACTGGTCAGCCCAGGGTTCCATGGGAACTAAGTCTGCATGCAGGTGCAGAGGACCCCTTTAAAAGACAGATCCCTGCCCATTTACGCTCTCTCTACACTCTACACTCTTCTCTCTGCTCTCTGCTCTGCTTTTCTCTTCTCCCACCTATTCTCTCTCTCTCTCTCTCTCTCTCTCTCTCTCTCTCTCTCTCTCTCTCTCTCTCTCTCTCTCTCTCTCTGGTGACTGGCCATGGCAGTCAGCCATTACCCTGTTCCTCTTCTCTCTCTTACTCTCTACTCTGCTGGGCCTATAATAAACTGGTTAATATGTCTAATACGTCTTATCCTGTGTCTCATCTTGCACCCCTCCTCTTCTTTTATTTCTAATTTAAACAAAAAATTTAATATACAGTAGCCCACGACAGTGGGAAAATTGCTGGGATGGAAGCCCAGAGCCTGTAATGAATGCCAGTGACCCTCCAGGACTGACTCACTTCAACTGAAGGTAGGCCATGTCCAGGGGCTTTGACGATCAGTCTGTGTGACTGGGTGATTTCTTCTTCTTCAGCTGATGTGTTTTATAATGACAGGGTTTAGTTTCTTGGGCTACTGAGCTAAATGCAGCTACACACACACAAAAAAAAAAAAAAAATCATAGGGCTGGTGAGATGGCTCAGCACAGGGAGAGACACTTGAGGCCAAGTCTAGTGGCCAGAGTTCAATCCCTGGGACCCACATGGTAGAATGGGAAGGATCAACTTCTGCAAGTTGTCTTTCAATGCATGCATGCATGCACGCACGCGTGCACACACACACACACACACACACACACACACACACACACACACACACACACTAAATGTAAAATTAAAAAAAAAAATATTGTAAATGAAGAAATGACATAAACCATAGAGGGGTTCTGTGCTTCATTTGAGCCCTGGCACAGCCTTCGGGCAAGGTTTGATCAACAAAACCACATGAAGACCCTTACAGTCTTGTGTTTGTTTGAGACAGGGTCTCACTATGCAGCTCTGGCTGTTCCAGAACTCACTGCCTCTGCCTCCAAGTGCTGAGATTGAAGGTGCACACCACCACGCCTGGCTAGGACCCTATTTGTAATCTCTAAACTATAACCTCACTTGACTATTCGACTTGATGTGGTAAGTGCTTCCAACATTTGGGCCATATTTACATATGGGTCAGTTTATCTGCATGGTAATAGAAACCAAGGTAATCAGGGCTCAGACTAGACAGAGGTTAGTTGTGTCTCAGGTAAAATGAGTCCAAAGCTCAGGTAAAGAGTGCCAGACAGTAATCAATCACCTAACCTTGTATCTTTCTTCTTTGCTAACTCTAACGTGTGACTTTCATCCTCAACAATGCCTCCTAATCACGAAATGGCTGCTGGAGCCCCAACCATAGTATTCACAGTCTATATAGGAAGAACAGCAGAGAAGAAAATATACAAAATGTCCTATGTCCCAATTGCTTCAGTCTCCTTTCAAAAGTTTCACTGGAGGCATCTTCTAGCATATCCATTTATGTTTCCCTGGGGTGAAATTTTTTGGCTCATGACAATACAGAGACCCTGTAGTGATTAAGAAGATCAGTTGGCTGTGGAGTCAGCAACTAGCAGAATGTCCTACAGCATTCTGTAGAAGGCACAGACAGCAGAAGTCAGATCTTAGCTTGATTGAGTCACTCATCTACCTTGCCTTCCTGGAGCCCGAATTCTTTAATTCCTGTGTGAAGCTTCTATTTGGCCACCATGGTTAGTTCCAGATCCTGGGCAGAGTGATCCTGCAGAGTGATCCCTGTAAGATAGTCTCAGGAAGTCTTGGAGTAAGTAGTGCCAAGACAATTCCACACACATCCAAAGGAGCAGATGATCTACTCAGTTGGAGATTGTTTCCAGAAGCATGGAAAAGAGGAACCACTGCCCTGACATTTTCTCTCTCTCTCTCTCTGTGTGTGTGTGTGTGTGTGTGTGTGTGTGTGTGTGTGTGTGTGTGTGTGTTACATACTGTGTGGAGGTACGCATGAACATGAATGTTAGAGATAAATGTCCAATATATTCTTGTAGCACTCTTCTGATTATTTTCTAATTATTTTATTATTCTGTGTTTTGGCTGAATGTATGTATGTGCACCACAGAAGTGCCTGGTGTCCACTGAGGTCAGAAGAGGGTATTGGGCCCCCCTGGTACAGACAATTGTGGGTTCTGGGAACTGAAGCAGAGTTGTCTGGAATAGCAACAGATGATCTTAACCACTGAGCCATCTCTCCAACCCCAACTTATTTTTTGAGACAGGATCTCTCACAGAACCTGTAGCTCACCAGCTGGCTATGCTGGCTGACCAGTGGGCTTCAAGGGTCCACCTGTCTCTGCCCCTGCCCCAGGGCTGTGGTTAGAGATACCACCACCATTTTTCAGATGGGTGCAAGGGATTCCAGCTCAGGTCTTGAGTGGCAAACGCTGTATCAACAGAGCCATCTCCATCATCCCCTGGCTCTCACACTTTCACAGTGCCCTCATGAAGTCCCACCACCAAATTATCATGGGTGGAGATCGACTTTATCTTAAAAGGAGATGTAGGAGCAGGGAGGAATGGAGAGAGAGAACTATTTAAAATCCATTTCTGGGCTAGAGAGAGGTTTCAGTGGTTAAGAACACTTGCTGTTCTTTCAGAGGACCTGGGTTGGGTTCCTGGCACCCATATCAAGTGGCTCACAACTGCCTATAACCTCAGGGGATCCAGTGTCCTCTTCTGGCGTCCATGGGTACAGGCATGCACACGCATGTACACGCATGCACACAATTGAAAATGAAATGTCTTCTTAAAAATCCATTTCAACTCCACTCCACAGGACCCCATCTTGTTAATGGAACTCAAATGCATAAAAGAGATAATAAACCCCAGAGTAACGTGGCTCACCCTCCTCTTCCCAGCTGCCTTACCTTCTTCATTTCATAGGGTCACCAGGAACTCCGGATTACAACACGGAATGTGGTCCCATCTCAAATGGAATCAGTGTTGCTACAGCAGCTCCCATGAGGACACACAGGGATTAACTGTTCCTCCCGAGGAATAGAAGCAGGCAGACTCCACCAGAAGAAAAATCAATTAACCCGTCTTTCCCTGTGCATCACAAAGGCACTGAGCATGTTCCTGTTATTCTATAAAAGGATACAGCTTTGCTTCCATTTGTCAGCCCGCTGAATTTAAAATTCTGAACGGTAATACATTAATGTCACTTTATCTCTTCCTTGGTGTGTCGCTGATTCACAATCTGGCCTTCAGTCTGTTTGTTCCCCTGAGATACTGCTGTCCTGCCCAACTGCCATCATTTACCTCCTTGTGGGCCCTTTATAGCTTAACTTCTCTCCATCCCAAGGGTCATACCATGTTCACAGAAGGTACAGGCTGGGATTCAGAGCCTCATCCAGGCCACTGAAGCTCTGGAGAGAGTGACGAAGCAGGACTCCTCATGGTAGATAATGTCAAGAGATTTCTAAGCACGGCTGGGTACGCTGACTTGGTTGATAAAGGATTTGTCATGCAAAAAAAAAAAACTCATGATGACCTGAGTTCAAATCCCCAACATACACATAAAAACCTAGATAAGTACCCAATAATCCCAGCACTGGGGAGGCTGAAGAGGAGAATCCCTAAAGCTTACTTGCTATGTTCCATGAGAAACCATGTCTCAAAAATTAAGGGGGAAAGCTAACCTCTGGGTTCAGGAATATTACGAGAGGGAAGGAAGGGGGGGGAGAGTCAAAAACCCAAGCTACCCCTGGAAGAATTTCTTCTACTGCTTAGAGCCTATGTTCTCAGCGGCAGGTGACAGAGCATGTGTTCTGTGACAGCAACTTTGCTAAGTGGCCTCTGTGCAGCTCTTAGTGTCATCCTTGCAATGACATGAAGGCACAGCCCTGCATTCACACCCATCAGTCAGAGGAAGAAATACCAGAGCTCAAAAAAAAAAAAGTTACATTGGTGATGGAGCTGGAATTTCAACCCGGGTCCATCTGGCTCCTTAACCCCAGCTCTGCACACCAGGCTGATCAAGAAATCCAGGGCTCCTGGTCTCCATCCTGCCCTGTAGACTGTTCCCACAAGGCAGAGTGGCCTGCTTAAGCCCCTGTGGTGTGTGCAGAGACAGCACTACACAGGCTTGGAAGTTCTTTGTATTGTTGATCCTGCCCTCATAAATTCTGACATTTTTGAGAGTGAAGAAAAAATTAAAAAGCTTCAGTGGGGGAGAGGCACTCACCCCAAGAAGAAGATGGAAGATGCACATGAAACAGCCATGCCAGCCAGCCTGAGAGCCGGCTTGCTGTAACCCACTGATATGTCTGATAATGCTTATTACATGTACCCCAAGGCGTTTAGTGGCTTTTCCCTGCTGAGGCACTGGCCAGATCCCTTCCAGCTTAATCAACCCAAAATGACATTGCCAAGTGACCACCTTCCAGTGAGAACCTCAGGGAGAGAGCGCCACAATCATTTATTTCTCCATGAGGAAGCCTTAACCTCACAGGGCAGAGCCAGAAGTTCTGTGTGAAGAGAAAAAGCGCATGCCTGCAAGAGAGCCACTGCAAGACAGAATCTGCTGGGACAGATCCTCCAGCCAGGCTTACTTATGTGGGCAGGTAGCACTCCAAGCCACCCTGTCTCCTCTGCATTCAGCCTATGGATATTTGTCACCAGTATCTGGATGCTGGCATTGAGAAGCCCCTCACCACTGTCCACAGTCCTGCTGCCCCAGCACTAAGGATGTGAGAGAATGGTCTCTATTTTCTTCCTGCTCCATCACAGCTAGAGACATCACCCACCCTCACAACAACCAGAGACATCAATGCACTTGCCTCCCTCAGCAGGAGGTGCCACATGACATTATAAAAAGATGGGGACCCTAGGGAGGAAGTGTATACACAGTGTATACACAGATCATCCCCCCACAGTAACACTGACAGTCCTCACCCCCACCCTGCCTCCCAGCTGGGCATCAATATGGACCATAGGCATAGTCCTTTGAAAAAAAAAGTCCTCTTCTATATAATTTTTCTCTTTTTTGAGACATGGCCTTGCTATGTAGCCCAGGCTGGCCTCCAGCTCAAGATCTTTCTTGTTTTGGTGTCCTGAGTGCTAGGATTTAGCATGAGAGAGGGGAAAAAAATGAGTTTTCATGAAATTGAAATGCTGTGGGCAGGTTGCTAATTACTCCCTGGTGTCTGTTCTCTGTTGTTAATGAAGATGTAGTGGGAAACATGGCCACCTAGAGACTATGTGACTTGGAGTAGCCAATGGGACGCCAGCAGAAGCAAGGTCACCTTTCACCTGCTGTGCTTAGCAGAATGTGCGTGCTGCTGGGTAGGAAGCCGAAACCAGGGCGGTGACAGGGTCTTGGGGGTCGGCACATGTGGAGGTACAGTTACAGAGGAGACCTCATTGGGGAGAAGGTGCTAGCCATTCGGCAACCTAGAGGAAGGACGCACTAGGTAAAGGGAAGGGCCAGTTCCAGTACCCTTGTGTGGGAACAAAGCAGAGGAGGTGAGGCTGGAAAAGAGAATCACGAGGGAAAAGCAAGTCAAGATTGTCAGAGTCCATGGAAACCTCCATCAATCACATGGGCACCAGAAACTGTCAGCAGAAAGTACCCTCAGAGAAGACTTCCTAGAGGAGCGGGGAACTATAAGCAAAGAGGATCTGGATCCACTGAGAAGAGAGGGCTCAATGGGTAAAGGTACTTGCTACCAAGTTGATGGCCTGAGTTCAATCCCCAGGACTCATACGTGGAAGACTTTCCCAAATGTTGTCCTCTGCCCTCCATGTGCATACACGTGTGCATATACCCAGGAAGGAAGAAAGAAGGGGAGGGAGGGAGAAGAAGAAGAAGAGAGAGACAGAGACAGACACACACACACACACACACACAGAGAGAGAGAGAGAGAGAGAGAGAGAGAGAGAGAGAGAGAGATGGCTTTTTTAAAAAAGAACAAGAGAAAGAAATTTGAGAAAAGTTATATACAAGTTAAATTGGACCTGCTGTCCTTCGGATGGGGGCATAGATTGAAGGGACCAGCTCCCCATTTCGGCAGCCATGACCTTGTCCTAGTCACTAGAAGTCAGATGCCTGCCTCGTGACAAGGAACCAATCAGAAGTTAGCTGGTGGTGCTATGCTTTACGGCTCTGGGTGTGCTTTACAGACAAGTGCACAGCAATGACGCACAGAGCATAGCAACCACCCTGGGAGGGCCTATGGGCCATAACAACCAATTGGCCAATCAACACAGGGCAAGCCCTCCAAGCCTGGAGGCACACCAATCCTGAGCCTGTATGTACCCCTAGACACTCCCCTTACGCTGCCCTACAAGATCTCTCAGCAGCCAGTTCAAACTGTCTTTGCTAGTCATCCGCCATTGCGGGTGGATGAAAGACCCGAGCTAACATGGGGTTAGCTCATTAAACAACAATAAAGCCTCATGCAGTTTGCAGCAAGTTTTTGAATCTGCCTGGTGATTGGGATGACCGCGGTCCTGGGCTGGGACCCCGGAGGCCTGAGTTTGCTGGAGGTCTAACAAGGTAAACAGCATGCATTCCATGACTTGCCACTTCATTACCCATAGCAGACATTATTAATCAATCTCAGCACCTCTGAGCTGAGTAAGGCCTTAAATCCTCATCCTTCACTCCATCAATTTCAATCTATTTCAGTGAGATAAGGAGGAAGGAAGGGAGGATCTGAGTCATCAATGAATTCATTGAATTCATTTCCTACTACTCAGGAAAAGAGGAGAGAGAATATATTTGGGCTTCTATATATATCACCAGGAATCCAGTCAAATCCTGAATATTCGGCAGTTTGCTAAGTGGCTCTCCCATCAGTCCTGTATACACCAAGACTTGGACCCAGACAAAAATCTAAAATACAAATGTCTGCCCTTCCCCTCTCCCATCAGCTTTTTTCTTTTTCACTTTCTTTCTTTATTTTGTTTGTTTGTTTTTCAAAACGGGGTTTCTCTGTGTAGCCCTGGCTGTCTTGGAACTCACTCTGTAAACCATGCTGGCCTTGAACTCACAGAGATCCGCCTGCCTCTGCCTGCCTAGTGCTGGGATTAAAAGCTAGTAGCTGTGGTGGCAGACACTTTTAATCCCAGCACTAGGCAGGCAGAGGCAGGCGGATCTCCCTGAATGACTCCCTCATTCATGCTCTGTAAGGAAAATCAGGAAATTCACTGGTTCCCCAGGTTGTACTTTTGTTCTGTCATAGATATCACCTGGGGGTATAGGAAATTGATAGCTGTTTATGTCTCTCAAGAAAATTTCACCCTGAGAGCTTAACTCAAAGCAAAGAGCAAGGGCCAGAAGTGGTGTCCTGTGCCTTTAATCCCAGCACCCTGAGACAGAGGCAGGTGCCAGCCTAGTCTACCTAGTGAGTTCCAGACCAGCCAGGATTGCATAGAGACCCTGCCCAAAGACTTTTTAATTTAAAAAAAATAATAAAAATGCATTATAATACATACCTACCTTGTACTGTGGCTCAAAAGGTTCAAATTGGTCAAGTTTCCCTTTTGCTTCCTCATGAACTGAATATTTATCCAACATCCACTATACCCAGGCTCTGCCTTCCTTGGGGGTTTTGCACCATGAATCCCCTTTAGTCTTGCAAAAAAAAAAGAAAAAAGAAAAAAGAAAACGTAATTTTCAAGATGGCTACATCTTGTTTACTCATTCAGCTAGTTTTTGTGTTTTCTGCAAATCTTAGGGAATCTTTCTCTATACAAATATCTTCCAAAAATAGGGCCCAGAAGAAGCCTGGGTTGATTGGGGGAAGATGATAAAGAGGCACGTGCCTGCTACGTGTGTTGTCGCTTTAATCTTTATCCTTTCAGCTGCTTAGTTTCTGAAATAACAGTGAAGTCAGAGAAACACAGACAAGGATGAGCAAATCTCAGCCTTGTGCTGAGAGACACGAGAGAGCCGGTGGTAGGGGGACATGGTACCCTGTGATTAAAATAAAGGAAGGAATGTGCAAAAGGACATTACAAACAGAGGGGAGAGCTACAAGCCACTGTGGAGACCTGAGATACCACATTCAGTGTGGTTGGAGGCATAAGGGGCTCCTGATTGGGAAGAGATTCCTCAATGCTTTGAAAAAGCACTATTTGTCTGCTCATCCAGTCCATCAGTCTGTCCATCCCCCACCACCACCGTGTATGTGGGGGGAGGGGCGGTGTATGGACATATTCAAATGAGCTCATTGATTGACTGAGGCTGCTTGCTGGCAGTGAGCTTCAGAGATCTGCCTGGCTCTGCCCCCTCCATCCCTGCACTGGGGTTGTGGGTATGTGCCACTATTCCTGGCTCTTATATAGGTGCTGGGGATCTGAACTCAGGTCCTTGAGCTTGCACAACAAGCATTTTACCAACAGAGCCACCCACACACACACCAGTCTCAGCCCTCCCCTGGGCATTCACTTCTTAAACCAGATGGTAAGGATGTGTGTATCTTCCTATCTTTAGGACTTCTGAGTGGCTGAATGTTTTGTGGTTGTAAGACCTCAACTTTAAAACACATATCTGGGTAGCCTGTGCTCTCCATATGGTTGAATCATAAGAAAATGCCAACATTTGCCCACTGCTGACCTCCAAAGGCCGATTCATGTGTTCATTACAAAACATAGACCTGCAGTCAGTTCACCCTGAACCAGCTACTCTGATAAATCTCAGTCATGGATAATTAAGAACAGAAAATGGGGGCCGGTGAGAGGGCTCAGCCATTAAGAGCACTGGCTGCTTTTCCAGGGGACCCTGGTTCAATTCCCAGCACCCACATGGAGGCTCACAAATGTCTGTAACTTCAGATCCAGGGGATCCAATACACTTCTCTGGTTCCTGTGCAGATGCATATACATAAATAAAAATAAAATGAAATCTTTTTTTAAAAGAAATGTGTAAGACTGTATTTGTGTGTGCACACGTGTGTGTGCACCTACATTTCCTTTAACTCTAGTTGATGACACTCTTTGGGGACAGATCTAACATCTAAGATCTAAGACAAAGGGGAAACAAGAGAAGAGATCTCAGAAGGAAGTAGGTGAATACAGCTTCCCCAGCCTTTGGGAAACAAGCATGCATGGGTGAGACCTAGAATAATGTTCATCAGTAATTTCTTAGTAGCCTGAAGTCGGCCTGAGTAAATCCATGGCCAATAAAATTACAAGGTGGGTGTTACTGACGTGAGAACACTGGTCACACTAGTCACAACTCACTGTCTGAAGTGCTCGTGTGGTTTTCAAGGGCTTATAGTCATCACACACTACATAAATAAATAAATATAAAATCTTGGTCAAGAATCATAGAATATTCCAGATCAGAGGCAGGACCAGGCAATCCTGCAGCCACCTATCAAGTGTTTTCAGCTGGAGTCATCCCTGAAAAGATGGCTCTTTGTGGTCTATGTGAGGATTTAAAGAAAATATAAAGTTTAACAGAGATGAGGAGGGAGACCTAAGACAGCAGCCAGAGATGACAGCAGCCATGTTAATCTAAGGCAGATTGTTCCAGAACTCTCTGGGGATTCCATGTATGCAAATTCCCATGTATGCAAATTCCCACCCTGCCCTCCAGCTTGGCAGGGTGCTTGTTTACTATATATAGTATTATTCATATATATAATATTTTATATATATCATTTTTATATACATATATGTGTGCTTGCTTGCTTTGTTTTTTGAGACAAGTCTCACTGTGTAGCCCTGGAACTCACAATGTAAACCAGCTGACCTGAGATTCACAGCAATCCTCCTGCCTCTACCCTTCAAGTGCTAGGATTACAAGGTAGTACCTTTACACCTGGCAAAACTGGGATTTTGAGCCCCCCCACCTGTTTCTTTTAACATTTGTGTGTGTGTGTCTGTGTGTGTGTGTGTGTGTGTGTCTGTGTCTCTGTGTGTGTGTGTGTGTGTGTGTGTGTGTGTGTGTGTGTGTCCAGCAACAGTATGTATTAGGTAACAGGTATGTGCCAACACTCACACATGAAAGCATGCATGCATGCACAAACATACACATACACATGCTTGTGCATGCTCAAACATACACACACAATACTCAACTAAAACAAGGTTCTGTTTTTGTTAAGATTTAAAAATTTTTGTCGTGTGCCTGTGTGAGTTTGTGCTATGCATACAGTGCCCAAAAAGGCCAGAAGAGGGCATCAGATGCCCTGAACTGGAGTTACAGACACTGTGAGCCACCATGCGGGAGCTGGGAACCAAATCTGGGTTATCTGCAAGAACAGCAAGTGCTTTTAACCACTGAGCCATCTCTCCAACCCCTCAAATAGAATTTTTAACCAAAGAAAAGATCATTGTTTCTGCCAGTGTGGAGTTCATTTTGAAGTTGAAAAAGCTTATGAACACACACAGGATTTGGGTGGCTTTCACCGATTCACTCAACACATACTGAAGACCTACTATGTGCTTGGATGCTGTTATAAGAAGAGATTTTTGTGGGGGATAAATGGGAGGGAGGAAGGAAGTGGAAATAAGGGCCAAGAAGGAAAAATACTTATAAGTAGGAGAGGGAATAAAGGGCAGGACTCTTAGGAACACTAGGTTGCCACCAGGGTGACTCTGTAGTCACCAGGAGTGGCACATAATTAATGGTGACCACTCTCTGAGTGTCTGCTAACTCTGCCTGGTCCTTCTTGGTTTTGCTTCTTGGTTGGACTCAGGGAAAATATCTCATGCATTACTTTAATGGCAGACCGTGCTTCAAGCTTGGAAACTTCAGGGGGAATGTCACACAATATGAGGCCTGAAAGGGAGCAGGCATTGCCGAGGGTGCTGTACCTCTGCATCACCTAATGACTTCCTGGGGACTTTATGGAGACAGAGAGAATAGCTTCCCAACTCCCTGCCCATACCTTCCCTCTCTTTTGCTTGAGTCCAGCCAAACTTTCCACTTAGTCAATGGTCCATGTTTGGCCACTTTTAGAGCTGAGAATGGAAGTGGCCCAGGCCACTGTGGAAAAGATGGCAACTTCTGTAGCCATCACATCCATGGTCCTGATGAAAAGGGTAGGAAAGGAGTCAGGGCCTCAACAACTCTGAGCTCATAGCACAGCTTCGAGCAAATGGCTGTGTCTCGGTTTCTGTCCTGCCCAGTCCTGCATCCACTCAATCCCAAATAAACACACAAAGGCTTTTATTTATTACAAACTGTTTGGCCTATTGCCCAGGCTTCTTATTGGCTAGCTGTCTTTAATTATTAACCCATTTCTATTAATCTCTGTATCTCCATGTGATCTTGGCTTACTGGTGATGCCCAGTTCTGTTGCTTCCTTGGGAGCTACATGGCATCTCCCTGAGTCCACTTACTACCTTTCTCTGTCCATTTGGATTTCCTGCCTGGCTAAATCCTACCCATCCATTGGCCAAAACAGCTTTATTCATCAACCAATAAGAGAAGCATATATTCACAGCATACAGAAGGACATCTCCCATCATACCCCCATAGCAAAATGGGGAGACTAGTCACCCCTCAGTGAAGACCTCTGTCCATAATGCGTTCTCTGCTAGCCATCTTCTCTATGCCCAAATGTTGGTCTGGATGATGCACTTGTCACCAAACACTCTCTCTAGACAGTGTGCCTCAGGAGCTGTCTCAGGCTCCACACACAAATCTCCAGCACAGAACATAATGCCTGGCACATAGTAGGCACTCACCATTTGTTTTGAACAGGCAGATGGGCTCACAGCCCCTCCCCACACATGCCAAGCAAGCAGTCATTCACCACAAACACTCCTAATCTACTCCTCCCGACCCCATCCCCCATGTTGCTTTAAAGGCAAATTGTCATCTTTAAATTCATTTCCAGTGCCAGCCCCATCTCTCTTCCTAACGGTCCTGAAGATGCAAGCATCCACCTGCAGGGCCCAGGCTTTGGAAGGCTGTGTCATCAATACCATGACACCCCCCCACCCCACCCCCAGGAAGGGAAAGGCAAATGAAGGTAGGAATGGTGATCTTCTGCTTGGCTAAAATTAAACATCTCCCCACTATGCACATGTCCCCAAGGACCCTCTCACATTCTGGGATTGCAAATACCCAAGGTGAATGTCATAATTGTTATATTTTATTAACTGCCAATTACAGGCCAGGCAGAGCTGGGCAATGCCCATACATCTTCATTTACTCTGATGGCCATGCTGCTGCCGGGTAAAACCACTGGCTTGGAAATCAGACAGGTCCAGGCTGAAATCCCCGCTGTGTGGCTCATCACATGACCTTGGACAGGTGATACAATCTTCTAGGACATTTTCTGTCCATAAGGTGGGGGTAGAACTTTCTGGAAGGTATCAGGTTTGAAGTCCTGGGGGAACACTGAGGCCCATGGGGTAAGATATTCTTAGGAAAGTTATTAACATCATAGACAGACAGATAGACAGCAGCAGGACAGGGGCTCTGATGAGAGTTCAGGCCCATGAGGCAGAGTGAGGTTCACTTCTTTCAGGTCTCAGTGGGAGAGAGATGTCCTATGTCACATGGTTGATGAGCAGTTCACAGCTCAGACTGTACCAGGCTGTCCCTGATCCCTGGGCAGCAGGAACCAGGATCCTGCTTTCCAGGGAGAGAATACCACTCCCAGGATGGGAGGGAGGAGTGCCTCATTTAGTTAAAGTATACCCATTATACAGATTGGGTGTGTGACACTGCCTGTAGCCCTCTGAGGTCTACCTGGCCACCTGAGGTCTACAAGCTCTCTGGAGAAAAAATAAAAATAGCCCCTGCTATTCTTGAACCTGGGTACCTGGGAGTCTATTAGAGACTCACAGACAGACTCCCAGCAGGAGTTTGTTATTTCATTTACTGTAAGAGGCTGCTGCAGCAGGTGGGCGTGGCCCAACCAGCATGGAGCCTCAAGCCTAACACCGCCTACAATAAAGGATTTGGAGAAGCAAATAGCAGGGTGTCCTTAAATTGATTTACAAAGCCAGAGCCTAGGTGTTGGAACTGATGCTAAAAAAATTACAGGGGCTGGGGGGAGGGGGGGAGCCTCGGTAGCCTGTAGTCCCCACAGTGTGGATTTCAACCTGGGATCCCTCCACAAGCAGCACTAGGGAAGCAAACATCAAGAGAACCTAAAGTTAATGACTGCCCTGAACCACTGTGGCATCGACACCTGTGAGGAGGAAGGTTCCTTTGCAGCTGTGTAACCTCCCAGGCTTCGGAAGCTGGAGCAGATAGCAGAAGCTAATGGTTCACTTTGTGGTAAACAGGAAGCAGACAGCAAGGTGGGCAGGGGACAGGCATGAGAGGTCTCCTAGTGTCTTTGTTAAGGTTCTATTGCTGTGAAGAGACACTGTGACCACAGCAACCCTTGTAAAGAAAAACATTTAATTGGGGCTGGCTTACAGTTCAGAGGTTTACCATCATGGCGGGAAGCATGGCAGTGGGCAGGCAGACATGGAGCTGGAGAGGTAGCTAAGAGTTCTACATCTTGATCTGTAGGCAGCAGGAAGAGAGTTGGAGCCACACAGGCCTGGCTTTAGTTTCTGAGACCTCAAAGCCCGCCCCCTTGTGACACACTTCCTCCAACAAGGCCACACCTCCTAATAGTGCCACTCCCTATGGGCCAAACATTCAAACACACGAGCCTATGGGGCCATACCTATTCAAGCCACCACACCAACCATCTGCCCCAGTACCCCACTTGAGCTAGTCCTCACCTCCCAAAGGCTCCAGAAACTTCCAAAATAGTGCCACCAGCTTGGAAACAAATATTCAGTGCATGTGCCAGAGAGTGAAGTCATTTCTTATTCAATGATGACAGCTGCAGAGTGAAACCTGGTCTCAAAAAGCAAGAGGAAGAGGAGACAGGGGAGAGGTGGGAAGGGAAAGGGGGGAAGAGGGTAAAGTGAGAGAAGAGAGTGGAAGGAATAAGAGGAAGAAAAAACACTCCAGAAAAGCTAAATGGCTTTCTGTTGCTGTGATAAACACCATAACCAAAAACAGCTTGGGGAGGATTGGGCTAACTTCGGCTTACAATTGCCAGGTCGCAGTCCATCACTGAGGGAGGACAGGGAAGAACCATGGAGGAAGTCATGCTTACAGTCTTACTCTCCAGGCTCATGATCCTTAATCCATCTGCCAAAGGGTGGCTCCGTCCACAGTGGGCTGGGATCTCCCACGTCAATCATCAATCAAGAGACCGCCCCCAGACACACCCACCGGGAGGCAGAGAAGGGGTTCAAGGCCAGTTTAGCTCATTTTAATACTTTTAGCCACTTCTCCAAGGCATGGGATCCACCCCCCACCCCTGCCTGCCAGTCCTGATCACCTGAGGCCTGCACATCACTCCTCTAAAATTCCAGGATGAGGAGACCTCTTCCAGACGCCAATCCTTCTCACTCCACTAGGGACTTCTAAGTGACTGCAAAAAATGGCAGAAAAATGACAGAAATGCAAAATAGCCAGGTGGTGGTGGTGCTTGCCTTTAATCCCAGGCAGAAACAGGCGGTTCTCTATGAGTTTGAGGCCAGCCTGGTCTACAGAGAGAGTTCCAGGACAGACAGGCTACACAGAGGAGCCCTGTCTGATGTGTATGGAATTGGGTTCTATGTTTCCATGTGTCTAAATCAGCCTGTATTTATCATTGTTGTGGCTACAAACTTTATTAAGTCAACAATAGACGAGTGCGCTGTGCACAAGCTGTTTCACTCTTTTAGGAATTGCCTTAGGATATTTCTCTAGGGTAGAACTGATCACACAGAGTGACTTGCAGGCAGTTGTACTTTTCTGTTTCACAATGTCTCTTGCACTTCGTCCATAAGATGTTCAGTGGACACGCACGTCTCAGTTACTATTCTGCTGCTGTGAAGAGACACCATGACCCAGGCAGCTTATAAAGGAAGATATTCAAGTGGGGGCTTGCTTCCAGTTCTAGAGGGTTAGTCCATGCCCATCTCATGGTAGAGAGAAAGAGAGACAGAAAGAGTGCCAAACTGGGCCTGGCATGGGCTTTTGAAATTCCACCCTCGGTAACACACCTCCTCCAAAAAGGCCACATCTTCTAATCCTTCCCAAACAATCCACCAACTAGGAATGGGGGGGGGGGGGATTCTCCTTTAAACCGCCACAATTGACCAGCTGGAAGAAAGACTACAGTTCCCATAGTCCCTTGCAGCCAAACATGATCAGGTGATTGATCCCCGCCAATAGGATGTAAGCATTTGTGATACCACAGGACTACCTGAGTCAAGCCCTTTAAGAGAAGAAGTCAGTCTACCTATTCTTCTGGCTGGCCTGTGGAATTGCCAGGCACTGGGCTGTATTCTAGGTTCAGGAACAATACTCAAGACAAAAAAACACAGGACTGGAGAGATGGCATAGAGGTTAAGAGCACCAGCTGTTCTTCCAGAGGACCCTGGTTCAATTCCCATCACCTTCATGGTAGCTCACAAGTGACTGTTAAGTCCAGTTCTAAGGCACTGCATAAGTGTGGCACTCAGACATACATGCAGGCAAACATTCATACACACAAAATCTCAAAAAACATTTCAAGGAAAAGAACCTGCCCCTGACAATGTCATCAGTCTCCAGACCAGGTGGTGCTTTTATGAGCAAGAAATACACCAGGCAGCTGTCTTCAGTCACGTCACACTGAACACCCTGGTCTCAGATGCAGGGACCAGCTTGGTTGGGACTGGATGAGAGATATAGTTCATCCAGCTAAAGACTTTGAGTCTAGAGCCTCCTCCCACTCCCAACCCCACCCCCAACTAATTCGAAATATTCTGCATTTGACAGTTCTTTAGCTTAAGACCTGAAAAGATAGAATTGTTGCAAATGTGTCTGACACTCCCCCAATGTTGCAAGTAGCTTCTGATAGCTCTGTCCTTCCCAAGCTCAGGGGAAGGTGGCTGACCCCTTACTTTCCCTAGGTCAGACCACCCAAGAGCTTGGAAACTCTGAGCAAAACAAAAGTGTCCCAACAGGATTGTGCTGGATCCGGGATATTCACATCTCAGTGTCCGGTGAGTTCTGCATCTGAGGTGAGAAGGGAACCAACCAGAAGCACAGAGTCTGGACACTGCATCTGTATCCCACAGCCATTTTCGACCTCCAAACTTTTCCATACACCGGAGCAGCTTAGTTGGTATTCAGCCGGTGTATGGGCCTGACCAAGCTCCAGCATCCACCCCAGGTGGCATCCCCTCCCTCCCTGAGGCTTTGCTCTTACTGCCCAAACTGGGGGCGGAGCAAAGGAAGAGAGGCCAAAGCATCTGCTTTGCCACCAAGAAATGAGCCGCAGTGCTGGCTGCAGGGACGTGGGCCTGCTGTGCATTTCTGAGTGGACACTGTCAAAATAATTAATGTGAACTGGCTCTTGTTCCCTGGCTCTCCTTGCTTCTAACACCACAGCCCTTCTTCCCTGGATTTCATTATTCTCTGTCTCATGGCCTGGAGCCACAGGCCAGTCAGTCCTTCGGGACTGAAAAGGACATCAGAACTCATTCAGCTAACCGCATCTTGTGCTTTCTGTCAGTCTCCAGTCCAGAACTGAGATCAACCTTGTAGTCCTGATAAGCATCCTCCCAGCTCTACTGAACAGTCTCCAGAGATAGAGACCAAAATCCAGGCAGCGCCTGCAGCTGTGGGACAGCCTCAGAACTAAGCATAATGCCCACAAGCTAAACCACAACCACTGCTCCACAGGCTAGGCCATGCCCATCCCCCCCCATTTCCCCCTCAAGCTATACCACACACACCTCCCCATGTGCTAAGCCATGCCCACCTCCCACGCTAAGCCCCACCCATCTCCCCTAGACTATGTCTAGTAAATGACAGTGTAATTGAAATGCTTATATCACCCTTGCTTCCTACAAGCCACAATTTCATGAGATCTAGGCTACAGCTAGGGATATCTACACCCATGATCACACCACGTGAAAACCTCAGCTGTATTTCTTTCTTCCTCAGTTGTAGGTCTTTCTCTTTACCGAGTCGCCACAGGGAAGACCATTAAATATTTTGCCAGCGGGGCAAGTCCAAAGGGAACATCAGGCTAATTCTCATATTTGGGGCAAAGCTTTTGTGTATCTATTGTTAACTATGAGGCTGGTTATAGATTTTTCATAGAAGCTTTCCTGTATCCTTTCTCAGTAACCCAGGAAGAGTTACTACAAAAACAAGACCAGAAGATTGAACACAAAACCATGAAGGCTGCTGAGTTAATCCCACCAGTCTCCACAGAGGTAAGGGTAGTGATTGTTTGGAAATAAAAAGAGACAGACCAAGAAAGAGGGGTGAATGGGGAACAAAGAGAAAAGATCCCCTAATAGAGGAACAAAGCTAACCCATCATTGGAAAGGAAAGTAGCCTCTTGCCCAGAGTTATACTCTTCTCAACGAGGGCTCCTCTCTGCCCCTGGGCTATCATCTAAGTGTCACACTGTGGCTCCGCTGTCCATTCTGCAAACTGGGGGCAGACACACTGCTCATGGGGTCATGAGGATGAGAATGGAAAAGACTAGTGATCCTGAGTTGCACTCCACAGCACAGTGGTTACAGTGCCACTTGCTCTTACTGTCATGTGGGGCTCTGAGCCTCCTCCTGCACACCTGTAAACCAGAATGCTGGCAGCATGGGTCTCATAGACAGATGCAGTATGTGGAGTGGACCGGGAAAGGGATCAATTACAATGTCCATGTGCCAAGGTCATCACCTAGCACTTGATGAATGAGGAAGACTCCTGTTTGCCTCCCAAGATCATACATAAATGAGCTAGGGAATCAATGTCAAGGTCAGAGCCAAAGACCGAATTCAGGCTTGTGGCTGGATGTGGAATCAGAACTCGATTTAAAGATTCATGTGGATTATTTTTTCCTCCAAATCGATTTCCCCTCGAGCCAGCCACCACTTGTTCCTTTGTTGACATGCTTCTGAGGTCAGCCGGCATTATTTCAGTAGGCTGGGTCTCCAATCTTTAAAGAAAGAGTCATTTGTTTACCCTGAATGCACACGCTCCATTTTTCTTTCCTCTTTCAAAATGGTTAACCTTTACAAGTCAAGCCCCAGAATGGAATAGTGTTTGGCAAGCCTCCCGGACCCATGGTTTTTGGTTTTTTTTTTTCTTTTGTTATTTTTTTTGGGGGGGGGAGGTTAGGACACACACCAAGAACAGAACCCATCATCTGAGGAACATTCATCCCTAATCTTTGTCTATGGATGAGGGATGTCAAAATTCAGCAGATGATAACACGGAATGCACCCTTCTATTTCAGTGTTAGTAGGGAAGGCAAAAAAGGGAGGAGAGACTTGGGGCTAAAGCTAAGAGAGATGTTGGGAGGAGGTGAGAGTGAAGTCCGAAATGATATAAAAGCCAAGTCCCTGAGGCCTTAGGCCAAGGCAGAAAGCCATGCTGGGAAAACCACAGCAGGTGGGGGTGGAGGGTGGGTCACACCTGTAGTGATAGGCTGATGCAGGATTGCTGTGAGATTAAGGCCAGTCTGAGATACATAGTTGTTAGACCCCCGGAAAACTCAGGTATCCGGGGTCCCAGGCCAGGTTCGCTGTCACCCCAATCACCAGGTGGATTCGAGAGCTTGATGCAAACTGTACGAGGCTTTATTGTAATTTAACGAGCTAACCCCATGTTAGCTCGGGTCTTTCACCCACCCGCCATGGAGGATGGCTAGCAAAAGACAGCTCCTAGGGCCTCCCAAGAGATCTTATAGGGCAGCGAAAGGAGAGTGTCTAGGGGTACGCACAGGCTCACTATTGGTGTGCCTCCAGGCTTGTTGGTTGTTATGGCCCATAGGCCCTCCCAGGGTGGTTGCTATGCTTTGTGCGTCATTGCTGTGTGCTTATCCGTAAAGCACACCCAGGGTCGTAAAGCATAGCGCCACCAGCTAACTTCTGATTGGTTCCTTGTCACGAGGCAGGCATCTGACCTCTAAGTGACCAAGGCAAGTTTATGGCAAGCACGCGTTCGGCTGTTATGGCTGCTGAAAGGGAAGCTGGTCCCTTCATAGTAAGTTTTAGACAGTTTGGAATACAAAGTAAGACCCTGTCTAAGAAGAGGAAGAAGAAGAGGGGAGGAAGATGGGAAGAGGAGGAAGAGGAAAGGAGGAGGACCTGCAGGGGAAACTGGATCTTCACATGTAGAAGATCCAAGATCCCCTCTCACCCTGTTCTAAAAGCAACTCAAACTGGAGTGAAAGCCTGAAACTACAGAACCAGAGTGAGGGAAGTTGCTTCTGGACCTAGACATAGCAAGCACTTTCTAAATGGGCTCCCGCTGCTCAGCAAACAATAGCAAGAATGACACGGTACAGAGTTTAAAAGCTTCAGCACCACAAAGGGAAGAATTGCCTGACTGCCAGGACAGCTAACAGGATGGGGGAGTTTTTGCCAGCTATCTATACGACAGGGGATTCATAGCCAGAATATAAAAACAGAAAATATCAAATACAAAAAGAACAGGTGCTTTAATTCATCTAATGAATTAATTCAGTTCATTCACAGGAACTGAATGGAAACTCTGCAGAAGAATCAGAAATGGCCAATAAATGGATGGATGGATGGATGGATGGATGGATGGATGGATGGATGGATGCTTCACACTCTCTGCGAAGAGAAGGAAGGGAAGGCATGAAGATCAATAGGGGGGATGTGATCAAAGTACAGACCGTGTGTGAAGACATCACTAGGAAGCCCCCATGTGGGGTGAGAGTTGGCTCAGATGCTGCTCTTACAGAGGACCGAGTTTGGTTCCCTGCACTCCCATCATGACTCACAACTATAACTCTAGTTCCAGTGGATCCAGCGCCCTCATCTGGATCTGTAGGTACCTGCACTCATGTGCACAGATACATACACATAAAAATAAATGAATCTTTACAAAACTCCCCTAATATATGCTAACAAAAGAAAGGGAGTGATAGAGAGAAAAAGAGAGTGGGGGAAGAGTTTTTAAAAAGGGGGGGAGAAAGCCAAGTGCAAGAGTGAGCCTATGATGGAGCCATAGTGACAGCACTTCCATTGTCACAGCTGATGTGGCTACAGGAATGATGTACAGGACCCAAGAAAAGTGGAAGATGACCCTCGTCATCCAGCCAGAGTGGCAGCAGTGTCAAGTTCACACCCCATGCTCCAGATGTCAAACTTCATCCAAAGCCAAGGTGAAGGCGGTTGGACAAGCTCTGGAAGTGGTGGAGATGGGCGGTGAGAACTGAGAAGCCCCTGAAGCAGGTGGATCCAGTGGCATCTGCCTGCTGCAGTCCCGGTAGGAGGTAGAGGCGGGGAGGGCTTCAAGGCCAGTCTCAACCACATGGCATGTCTGAGGCCAGTCTGGGATACATGAGACCCTGTCTCAAAAATAACAAGAGAAGAAAAGGAGAAGGGGAGGAGGGGGAGGGGAGAGAAAAGGATGCTCTTCAGATGCAAGGATGTCTCAGGTGTTTTGGGAGAAGACTGAAAAATCTAGAGGAAAATACTCCCACCTCTCTTTTGGAGACTTGGACTCTTGAAGATCCTGGCTTCTGCCGGGCTTTGGTGGCGCACACCTTTAATCCCAGCACTTGGGAGGCAGAGGCAGGCAGATCTCTGTGAGTTCGAGACCAGCCTGGTCTCCAGAGAGAGTGTCAGGACAGGCTCCAAAGCTACACAGAGAAACCCTGTCTCGAAAAAAAAAAAAAAGAAAAAAGAAAACAACCTGGCTTCTTCAAACTCACTGGGAACAGCCTCATCCCTGGAGACCCAGGTCCAGGTCTTATTACCTTCTTTGTTTTCACAGCTGTGCTCTAACTACCTCTCTCCCCTCACTCCTCCCACCTTCTTCCTATCCTCAAGTACCTTTAAAAGGCCCGGGGCGGACATCAGCACTGACAGGGGAAGATAGATGTGTTTCTCCATCACTGTGATGTCTGTGCTCCAGTTCAAATACCACTGTGGTTCTGTACCTTTGTCCTGAGTGATGAAGGTGACAGAGGTCTGGCCCACATGGACACGGGCTTCTACCTGACAGTTGATAGCAGTTAGTTATTGACACTTCTGCAGTAAGTCAGACTCCAAAATAGCTTACAAGTCAGCAAGGTGAGAGGCTGAATTTGGCTCTTAGATGTATTTTATTTATCTTCTAGTATGTAAACTATTATAAACATACATACACACATATTTGCACACATCTGTTATCTGAGTATGTGTGTGTTTAGTGCTTTAAATTTGAACTGATTACTGGCCTCTGTGCATGAGCATACACACACACACACACACAGAGAGAGAGAGAGAGAGAGAGAGAGAGAGAGAGAGAGAGAGAGAGAGAGAGAGGCTTATCATCTTTAGCAGGAGGTGAGTCAGGCAGGTGTTTTGTGCGACAGAACGCCCTGAGCATTGATTTTTTTTTCTAGTGTAGCTGTTGGCAATTGGATTTGTTGTTATCTCTGCACTAAATAAGAGCAAAGAAAGATGTGAGATAGCCCAACCATATCAACTTTCAAGGACCCTTTATTCTTGTCTCCATTCTGACCTCAACTTTGTGATATCTGAGGATCGATTGGGGGTTTGTTCAATTAATTACACCTGGCTTGTTGGCCCTGGCTGTGTGTCATTCAAACACACATTACTAACTCATTTACACAGGGATGCTACAAATACAAATTATTTTCTTTCTTTGTTATTAGTGTGTGTGAGCACACACATGCCATGTGTGTTTGGAGGTACAAGGACAACTTGCTTAAGTTGCTTCTGTCCCTCCACTGTGAGTTCCAGGGATCAAATTCAAGCCATCAGTCTTGGCTGCAATCACCCCTACCCACTGAGCCATCTCACCAGTCCTAGAATGACTTTTATTTCATTTTACAGAAAGGGAAACTGAGGCCGGGAAAGATCAAGTAGCCTGTGCACAGTCATCAGAGTGTGACTGGCCAACAATAAAGCACTGGCTTTCAGCACTGGGACCTTCTGTTCCTGGCCTGACTGGTTTTCACTGACATCTTTGACAGAACCTGGGACCTGTCCCACTTCCGTGCGAGCAAGACTTGTTCTGTCAGTCTCTGTGAACTGCTTTATCAGGTACCCAGCTTCCAAAGCTCTTCTGGAGAGAAACCATGTGGCTATGAATATATAATAAGATTCTATGAAAGGACCACAGGCCTCACTGCACTCAGCTAGCTCCAAGCTAGAGAAATCACAAGACCAATCAAAACCTGGAGTCTGTAGGAGAGCTCCTCCACCCCCCAGCAGGGCAAGCCAGGTACCTCTTCCCCTCAGTCCTCTGCCCTCCCTCTCTCCTTCCCTCTCTCCCAGAACTATCTGATTTACAGCTACCCTCTTTGTCCACCTGAGCCTCCAAAGACAGCTTGGAGCCATAGAATGTTCTCTCCCAGCAAACACAGTTAGGTAGTTGCAGCCATATTCAGCACTGTGGACAGCGCTCACTGGACGGGAGGCAGGGCTGGCGCTGGGTA
Organism: Cricetulus griseus; assembly: GCF_003668045.3. Classification (NCBI taxonomy): domain Eukaryota; kingdom Metazoa; phylum Chordata; class Mammalia; order Rodentia; family Cricetidae; genus Cricetulus; species Cricetulus griseus. The sequence continues at coordinate 100,938,549 of NC_048597.1, forward strand.
AACCATTAGAAGGCCTGAATAATTCACTACCCCAGAAAGAAGCCCTCCTGTGCAATTTCATCGTGCAATTCCATCCCGCATCTTCAGGTTTCTTCTGCAGGGCTCCCATCTGTCTGCCGACAGGAAGGGACAAAGTGGCATCCTAAAGGGAGGGCCGCAGATCTGAGGTGTATTATTGCGGGACAGAATCCAATTTCAAAATCAAAGTCACACCAAAATTGCAGCTTCATTTGTCTCTCTGCTGGGGAGAGAAGGCAGTTCTGATGAGGAGCCTCAGCCAAGAGCCCTGGTGTCTGTGTTGTTAGCAATTAGGAGGAAGGGAGGGTGCAGAAGACAAGCTAGTGAGAGAGGGATTGATGGAGGCCTATTTGGGCAACACCCGTGCCAGTCTTGGACCCCTTTGCCTTCAGAACCACCTGGCACCACTCTACTCTGTGGTACCCAAACCCCCATGCCAACTTATATGAGGATGGCTCTGACAACTGGGCATTCTTGTGGAGATGAGAAATATGTGCTCTCTCTCTCTGGAAACTGTGTCTCCTTTATGGGCCTTGCTCCTGCTGGGCAAGGAGGCCTGGATTTCACTTCCCACAGAGAACTCAGATCCCAGACTCTACCATCACCTCTCTTTTCTCTATCCCAGCAGCCTTGGGCAGCTGCAGCCTGATGTCTTGCTGAGCTCTGATCCCATCACCATCACCTTCACCTTGGACCATATTTTTGTTACTCTAACAGAATGGCTGCAACTGGATGCTTTATCAAGAAAAGAGGTTTTGTTTGGCTCTCAGTGTCAGCTGGAAATCCACACAGTATGGTGTCTGGTGAGATCTATCTGGCCCAGTCCGCTCAGGGCAGAAGAATGCAAAAGGGGCTGAGCCCATGTCATGGCCTCACTTTAGAATGGCCCTTCTACTATCATGAGAATTAATCCAGTTATGTGACCCCCGGGACACATCCATGAGATCATCACTCACCCATTTCCTGGATGGGGTCTCCATAAGCTAATCACCTCACTCATGTAAGGTGTGTGTCCTTCAGTGCAGTTGCATTGAGGACCCTGGCAAAAATAATATATAGGAGAAAGGGTTTATTTTAGCTTATAGTCCCCAGTTACAGTCACTCACGATGGTGAAGTCAAGTTGACAGGGACTGTAACTGGCAGCCAGTTACCTCTCTCTCTCTCTCTCTCTCTCTCTCTCTCTCTCTCTCTCTCTCTCTCTCTCTCTCTCACACACACACACACACACACACACAACACACTTGAGAGCAGAGAGCAATGAGCACATACATGCTTGCTTATGCCCAGCACCCCATCCCCTCATTTATACAGTCTAAGATCTAAACCCAAGGAATAATGACACAAACAACACGTGGGTCTTGCCACCACAATATAAGCAAGAGCATCCTCGCCCACATGCCCACAGGCCAATCCCTCATTGAGAATCTCTTCTCAGATGAGTCTAGATTGTGTCAAACTGACAATTCAAGCTGACATACACAGGAGCATCAGGCACCTGCACCATCAATGCAATTGGCAATAAGAACACCCTGCCCCGTGTGTGTACACACATATGTGTGTATGCATGCGTGCATATGCACACCTGTGTGTGCATGTGGAAGCCAGAGGCCCCCACAGATGTCAGTCTCAAGTAGCTTTCTCCTTTGCTGCCCTAGGCAGTATTTCTCACTGGGACTTGGGACTGTCAGAATCTGGCCAACTCCAGGGATCTTTCTGACTCAGTCTTCTTAGGTACCATCGTGTTTTTTTTGTTTATTATGTATATAACATTCTGCTTCCATGTATATCTGTACACCAGAAGAGGGCGCCAGATCTCATAACAGACGGTTGTGAGCCACCATGTGGTTGCTGGGAATTGAACTCAGGACATCTGGAAGAGCAGTCAGTGCTCTTAACCTTTGAGCCATCTCTCCAGCCCCCGTGTCCAACTTTTTACATGGGTGCTGGGGGCTGCACTCAGGTTCTCAGGCTTGTGGGACAAGCACTTCACCTACTGAACTATCTTTCCAACCCCCAAAAACCACATTTTTGAGACAGGCTCTTACTGAATACCCCTAATTGTCCTGGAACTCACTGTCCAGACCAGAGATCACCTGCATCTGCCCTCTTCATTATGGGATTGAAGACGTGTGCCACCATACCTGGTAAAGACATTCTTAGGATGGTGCCTTAGTTTGCTTTCTGTTGCTGTGATAAACAGCATGACCAAAACCAATTTGGGGAGGAAAGGGTTTATTTGGCTGACACTTCCGTATCATACTCTATCATTGAGAAAAATCAGAGCAGGCGTTTGAAGCAGAAACAATAAAAGAATGATAGGTACTGGCTTGCTCCCTCTGGCTTGTTCTCCTTATATAACCCAAGACCACTTGCCGGGGTGAGGGGTGGCACTTGACACTGTGTACCAGGCTCTCCTACATCAATTTAAAAAATCAAGACAATGCCCACAGGACAATCTGGTGGAGGCAATCCTCAGTGGAGAGCCCTAGGCTGTGTCAAGGTGATGGCTGAAGCTAAGGAGAAGTGGCAAGTCAGATTCCCACACTTGCTGTGTTGTTTACAGCCTTTTGTAAGCCTCTAGGATACCTGAAATAATGCTCTCCATCCACTTGTAGGGGTCGGGGGACATAGCATTTCTCAAGGAAATTCTAGAGATAAGAAAGTCATCACTGATGGGGGTGGGGTAATCTTAGGCAGGAAAATAACAAGTTCTGGTTCTAAATAACGAGGCCTTTGACACGCACAGCCGTGTGTGGCCTCAGCATCGAAGGAGGTAAGAGAGAGACTTAGCTGAGACAGATCTGCTTACACCATCCCTTTAGAGCCAGCAAGAGCTCAATACTGCTTTACAGGTTTGGAAGTTTTCCCGGGGGACCTGAGCGCTGAGAAATCTTTATCTGTCACTACTGTGATGACAGGAGCTGAAAAATCAGTCCTTACTTTGTCTGGAAATGTTTAAAATAAGCCAAGGAAGTGAAGCCCAGAGCAAGAAGAAGGCACATCAAGTGAGAAAAAGGATCAAATGGAAAAGATTCTCTCTCTCTCTCTCTCTCTCTCTCTCTCTCTCTCTCTCTCTCTCTCCCTCTCTCTCTCTGAAACAGGCCTATTTAAAGAAAAACTTGGTCTGATCAGGAGACTGGGATGAAAACCCTCATCCCCACATCTCAATAGGTTCCTGGGACAGCATCAGAGATAGCAAATGTAGACTCTGGCCTCAGATGCACATGGGAGGTGGCCAAGAGCCTTCATATAACTTGAGAGCTTCAAGCAAGCCCTCCCCTTGCCGTGTAGTGGGTTGCAGCTGAAGAAAATAACCCCCTACCTCTTTATTCCTGAGTTTTAAGTGTGAAGGTAAACAGCGAAGTGGACCCTCATCCCCTGCACTGCCGACTGCATAGTGGTGGTGACAAGAGGGGTTTCAGGTGGCACTCATTCCAACAGGAGGTGTCAGGGCCGGAAGGAAAGACCTGAAGCGATGAGGGTTTGCAAAAGCCAGGGAAGAAGACTCGGTATAGAAACATCAATCAAGTGCATAAAACAGGGACCCAGAAGGTAGTGTCCCTCCCCCTCCTCACAGCCATTAAAAATGCCCCTCAGCACTGCACTGCAGAGAAAAGACAGAAACCATTAAGTTCCATTTCTGTCTGAAACAGCAGCGAGCTAATTCCCCAAAGGTGACCTACATTGTGATGGTGGCCAGGGCTATAGCTGTAGAACCGACTGCCCTGTGTGGTAGAGGCAAGCAGCTTCATCAGTGGGGGATGTCCATGCATGTCTTCAGTGAGTGGAAAGGACATTGGGCTGCAGGCCTGCAACTTAGAATCTGCCTAGACTTCTCCCAGCAAGCAGTCCCCTGCCTAATGCTGTGTGGCCCTTTCATGCAGTTCCTCATGTTTTGGTGAGCCCCCACCACCACTATAAAATTATTTTGCTTCTACTTCTAACTGTAACTTTGCTATTGTTATAAATCATAATGCAAATATCTGATATGCAATGCCATGGGGTCTCCATCCATAGGTTGAGAAGCACTGCTTTGTAACATCCTCACCCCCATGAAGAATTCGAAAGGGCCAGGGAAACATCTCAGGAGCATAGCAGCCTTGGGAAATGTCATGAAGCAGCTATCGGGGCCACACACACACACACACACACACACACACACACACACACACACACACCGTTCAACAATGTTTCCTCCATCCACTAAATCCCTCAGTGGACTCCAAAGCTTTGGATCTAACCTCATACAATTAAGCTTTTGTTCATTATCCAAGAGTTCTGATCAGAGAGACTGCATTTGGAGAAGGAAGGCCGAGAGAAAAGTGAAGAAAAGTTACTTACTACTGGGGACTGGGATGTGGCTTATGAAGCCCCAGGTTCAGTCCACAGCACTGCTTAAATCAGGTGTGGTGCCCCATGCATCTGAGGAAGCAGAAGCAAGAGAATCAGAAGTCTGAGGTCATCCTCAGCTATGTAACAAGTTGAAAACCCAAGACCCTGTCTCAAAAACAAAAGCAAACACAAAATAGAGTGCGTGTGCCCATGCCCACATGCACAGACAAAGTGAGTAGCCAAAATCAAGAAACATACAAATGTCTGGCATGTTTGCAGAATGGCAGGGCTGGGATCTCTCGATACTGTAGGTCTTTTTCTGTATTTCCTCCTCTATCCCTGTAACAGTTAAGAGACAGGTATGGTAGTTTTTTCCATTTACAAGTAGGAAACTGAGGCAAAGGTGACTTAGTGGTCTGTCCACTTCTAGTAAATGGAATAAATGGAATTCAGATCTGGATATTCTAAATGCCCTAGCCACAGAGTCTCAGAATCTGTAGTACAATTTTCTTGTGTTGGAGACAGGTTTCTATTAGGTAGCCCAGGTGACCTTGAACTCCTGATCCTCCTGCCTCTGCTTCCCATGTTTCTAGTGACACTTTATTGCTGACATTCCCTGTATACTTGAGTCCCGTAGAGTCAGAGCCCACAACCTAAGCAAGGCAGTCACCCCTGGCTTCTAAATCAGGGACCACTTTAGTTTGGGACTCTCAACACCAAGTCTGAGGAGTGGACTTGGGTGCAGTTAACTTGAAGGTGTTTCTGGGGGTAGGGTTTGGAGAGTAAGGCAGTGAGGTAGAGAAAAAAGGAAAGACATGGTATGTGGTGTCAAGTTGGTTATCTCTATAAGCAACTAGGGCTCAACCCCTGCAGGGCAACCTCTGGGAATCTTGGGGAATCTGGGAACTTATCCACCAACCTCCATTCTCCACTGACGGAGGATCATCAGGCCTTCTTAGAATGCTGGGCTCTTAGAGCAAACGGCAAGGAGCTGTCCAGAGCTGAGTGTTGAAATTAATGCTGGGGAGAAGGAGCTGTCCTCCTGACCGTGCTGAAACTACTCCAAGCGAACACAAGCACCATCTACAGAGAAGCATGTAGCCCTTCTTGCTGACGTCCATCCCAAGCTGGAGGGACCTCCTTCCTTGCTGCAGGGTCTGGCCCTTTTCCGCCATCAGTCTCTTCAGTGTGGGGAGGCCATGTGTCTCATCACACAGGGGAAACAGTACTATAGAGAATGGTGAGTCTGATACGGTGGAGGTAGGCTGAGTCTAGACCCTCATTTTGAAATAGATGAATACACAGGCACACAGGGAACCCAAGGGTGCATGGTTCAGTTCAGGGCTGGTGTGACTTAGTTCAGAAGCTTCTATGATCTTTTCTCCACGCATGCCACTCTCCATCTCTCCCCAGTCATTAGGTAACCCTTGTACACCTCCCTCCCCACACTCCCATTCTCTGATTGGCTCACCCAGCTCAGGTGCCCACCCCTGCAGCTACAGGAGCAGAAAGTCAGGTCCCCGTGATTGACAGATGTCAGGACCATAGAGAAGGAGTAAATATACTACATTCAGGGTGACCTGACCCTCCACCTTATTTGGTAAATAAAGTTTCACTAGAATACAACACCACCCTTTTATTTGTATATTCTCTGTAGCTATCTTACTGTTGTAGCTGAATTTCATACTTGTGAAAAACTGTACGGCCTTCAAAACCTAAAATATTTACTATCTGGCCTGGTATGAAAAATATATGATGACCCCTGCCATCAGCAATAGAAGAGAAATACACAGAAGACAATGTGGCTTCTTCCTAAGCATCTTTAGACACACTGTAGCCTCTCTGGGCTTTAGGATACTTCTTTATAGATGAATATGATAATATTCTCTTGGGATAGGGAGGTGGCCCTGAAGTTGTAAGTGCTTGTTGCTTTTCTAGAGCACCCAAGTTTGGTTCCCAGCACCCACATCAGGCATCTCACAACCACCTGTACCTCAAGTTCCAAGGGCAAGGGATCTGAGATCCTCTCTTGGGCTCCTTGGGCACCCACACACATGTGACAGATGCACACACATAAATAAAACTACAAATAAAGCTTAAAATAATATGAATACGGGCTGGGGAGATGGCTCAGAGGTTAAGAGCACTGATTGCTCTCCCAGAGGTCCTGAGTTCAATTCCCAGCAACCACATGGTGGCTCACAACCATCTGTTATGAGATCTGGTGCCCTCTTCTGGTGTGCAGATATACATGGAAGCAGAGTGTTGTATACATAATAAATAAAATTTTTTAAAAATAATATGAATACTAGTGTATAAAATAACCCTTAATTGTTGGCACAAGGTTTTAATGGAACATGCTAAGGATCAAACAGAGGACAGCATAAGTAGATAGATAGTAGATGATTGATAGACAGATGATAAATAGACAGAAATAGATGATAAAGAAACAAAGATGTAGACAGATGATTGACGGGTAGATAAATAATTAACAAGTAGATAGATAATAGGTAGATGATTTACTGATAAATGATAAATAGATGGATAGATAATAGATGATAACAATAGACATATAATAGATGAAAGACAAATGATTGATAGTAATGTAGACAGGTAGCTAGCTATATGATAGGTAGATAGATAGATAGACAGACAGATAGATAGACAGATAGATGATAAACAGAGACACATACATACAGGCAGATAAATAGGATGTCCACAGCCTCAATGTCCCTCCCACAAGTAGTCCTGAAAGGAAGGACAACCAGATTTTCAGACTCTGCTCTGTTGTGTGGCTGAAGTAATGCCATCAGTAAAAAGCCACGAGCCACCAGTGGGCTGCAAGAATAACACAGCATCCTCCATGCCTCTCCCTGATAAGCTGCATAGCCTGACCCTAACACCAGAATATTACCCCAGATGGAAAGATGCTCTGCAGAAAACTGGCCTGCGACCTACTGAAAGCCAAGGAGCGTGTGTGAAACCACTCCAGACTGAAAAGGAGTTTAAAGGCCAATGTGTCTTTAAATGTGATGCCAGACTGAACCAGGTAGCATCATGCCAGCTGCTTGCTTTGGTGGCAGCATCGGAGTTAAGCAGGAGTCTGTCCCTGTTCGTAGAAAAGGGAGGTGAGGTGTAGTCTATGGTAATGATTTAATCTAGATAAAACCTAGGCACTCTACTCCCAACTTCCCTTAAGTTTGTGCATATTTCAAAAAGATTAAATACCTGGTGAGGTGGCTCAGTGGGTAAGGATGCTTGGCACCAAACCGGATGACCAGAGTTTGGTCCTCAGAGCCATTGTAGTTAAAGGAAAGTAACAACTCCTGCCAGTTGTCCTCTGACCTCCACATACATACTGTGGTGTGTGTGTGAGAGAGAGCACATATGTAATAAATAAATAAATGTTTCAAAAAGCATTAAACATAAAACAAAGAGTATCTCTGGACTTGAGTTGCAGCGGCTACTGACAAAGGCCAGTGTAAGCATCTTCTCAGGCAACATGGCTGCTCTCATTATCCACATCCAACATTTTCTCCCTCCTCCAAGCCAGAATAGATGAACCACAGGCACCAGCGGCTGCAGGTCAGTTCCTCTGACATCCAGGCACCAGCCCAGAAAGAACCACACCTTATCACTAAGTGGATCTTGTCCCAATCCATCAAACACTTAGCAGCCATTCCTGCCGATGCAGCAACCATTTCTTTTCCTTAGACCATTTTACCGACAAGCCACAATCCATCAGAGTGTCCTGTTGGCTCATCAAAACATCCCCAGAATCCAGAAGTTTCTCAGCACCTTCTAATGCTCTGGTATGAGCCTGCTCTCACAGCCATCACTCTAGCTGCTTCCTCATAGGGAGAAAAGGACCCAAAATCAGCTCAGGGCCCACATCAACTGGCAACACTTCAAGATCAGAGTCCCTTCCTAAGTCACTCACTCCTCACTGTGACCCCAAAGGGGGGTGGTGTCAGGGAAATGAACTCCGGTGACACTGTCACCTTAGATTTACATCCTTCATAGATGCATGGAAGACAACAGTCCTACTGTCCCAGCCACCCAGACTTTGGTATCTTGTTCTGTCCACCTTAGAGGATGAATAGAGCAGGCGATTGAACAGACAAGATGTGGGTGCTGTCATTGAACTGCCTGCAAGTTGTGCAGGAAGCTGCCAGGATGCTGCTTTACCCAAATAGAACAAGAGGGAAAGGCACTGTGTAGGCTAAGCCAAGTGGACTGCAACCGAAGTGTCCATTCACTGGGGAATCATTAAGAACACTGCACTCGGCAAAATATTACTCAGCCACAACAAATGCTCATGATCCTAGGAGCCAGCTGTGTCAAGTGGTCAAGTTAAAAGAGAAAATACAACATTGCCCAGGAGCTAGAGAGTGACCAATGTTGTGATCATTTAAAACTCCACATGTAAGGGATACCAGTGGGAAAATCCATAACAAACTTAACTGTGACAGCCTCCATCTGTCCCAACTCTACTCCCCAAATTATTTCCAGTAATTATAGACATCTTTCTCTCAACATAGAGGAAAACTAAATCAATTTCTTAAATACACTTGTGACATCAGGGAAATGCATAGCTTAAATTTTCCCCTCACGATAACAGTCTTAAAACTCGTGGCAAAACAAGTAATGACTGTAGTTGTTTTTTTTTTTAACACATTGGGGGCCTGCCACCCAGCTCCCAAATAAATACATGGAGACTTATTCTTACTTATGAATGCCTGGTCTTAGCTTGGCTTCTTTCAAGCCAGTTTTTCTAACTTAACTTCTCCTGTTTCTCTTTAACTATGTTTTGCCTCTGGACTTTTTAATCTTCTTGTGTCTGTGTATCTTACTTTTACTCTGATTCTTTGGCTAACTGTGTGGTTGGGTAAATGGGTGGATGGGTGGCTGGCCCCTGGAATTCTCCTCTCCTCCTTTTCTCAGTCCTCCCTCTTCTCTCCTATTTATTCTCTCTGCTGGGCAGCCCTGCCTATCCCTTTCCTGTCTAGCTATTGGCGTTTCACTCTTTATTAGACCCATCAGGTATTTTAGGCAGGCAATGTAACACAGCTTCACAGAGTTAAACAAATGCAATATTTAAAAAATGTGACACTGGCTGGAGAGATGGCCCAGTGGCTAAGCACACTAGCTGCTCTTCCAGAGGTTCTGAGTTCAATTCCCAGCAACCACATAGTGGCTCACAACCATTTATAGTTGGATTTGATGCCCTTTTCTGGCATAAAACTTTGCATGCAGATAGAGCACTCATATACGTAAATAAATAAATCTTTTTTAAAAAGAATGTTTCCCCTTTTAAAAAATGCAACATATCTTTGCATCATTAAACAAATATTCCATAGCATAAATGAATGTAAACTAATATTCCACGATTGACAGTGACACTCACTAAGCAATTATGCCCTGTGATGATCTAAGTAGTTGACTTTTTTTTTAGGCAGGGTCTCTGTACATAGCCCTGGCTATATTGGAATTCACTATGTAGACTGTTGGCCTTGAATTCATGGAGATCCACCAGACTCTACTTCTTTTTATGGTTTTTTGGTTTTTTGAGACAGGGTTTCTCTGTGGCTTTGGAGGCTGTCCTGGAACTAGCTCTTATAGACCAGGCTGGTCTCGAACTCACAGAGATCCGCCTGCCTCTGCCTCCCTAGTGCTGGGATTAGGGATTAAAGGCGTGCGCCACCACTGCCCAGCCAGACTCTACTTCTGAGGGCTGGAATTAAAGGTATGTGCCACCATGCCCATCCTGACTTTCCTTAATTCACTTAAACCTCGGCTCACTCACGGCCCTACCCTTGAAGTGTTGTTTCTTCACTGCCCTGGACTGGATGAAAACAGGCCTCAGACAGACGCAGATGGAAGAACAAATGAATGATTGAGCGAATGAGTTGGTCATCATCTGAAGATCCAGAGGACGAAGCTCAGAAAAATGCCCATGTTTAACAAGAAACAAGTGGGTCAGCGGGACGGTTCAGTGGGTAAAGCACTTGCCGAGAAAGTGTTAGGACCTGAGCGCTATCCTCAGAACCCGCTAAAAGTGGAAAGAGAAAACTGACTCCACTAAGTTTCCCTCTGAGCTCCCCACTTGAGTCATGGCATGCATGTACTTTATGTGGTCTCCCGAGGGCACATACACTAAAGAAAAAGCAAGCAGAGATTAATAGGGGCTGAAGAGGAGGCTCAGTGGTTAAGACAGCACACTGCTCTTGCAGAGGACAAAGGTTCAGTCCCCAGCACCCATATCAAGAGACTCACAATGACCTGTAACTTCAACTCCAGTGTATCTGACGCCCTCTTTTGGCCTCCACTGGTACTGCATTCACATGCCCATGCCTACACACAGACACACACATATACAAATAATTAAGTAAAATAAAATCTTTTCTTAAAAAAAGGAAATGATTAGTAGGAAAACATACATCAACAGGAACTCATAGCAACCAAGAGAAATTCAAGCCATATTCAGATTTTCACCTAACTCCTGATACATCAATAACCAGGAAATTCCAAACCAGAACAAAAATTTTGGTATAGTTTAAACAGGGGCACTTAATGGTTTGATGCTCTTTAACCATATGTACAACAGCTGGGCATATAACCTGATCTGGAGAAAGCATGAACTTTCATGACTGCCCAGAGCCTTGGGATGTGCAGAACAGTTTGTCTACAGGTACAAAAACTAAGTTCCAAACCTTTGTTACACCCACTGTCACAGTCTCTTCCTGTCTCTCTTCCTTCTGCCAGGCTCCCTCTGTTCAGGAATCCCTCACCTACTCTGGTTAGCTCATGCTATGGAATGTGCCACCCAGAACTGAGTGGCATAGAGTAATAAACACCAATTATTTTGCTTATTGATTATTTTGATCTGTAACTTGGGCAGCATTCAGAAATGCATCATCTTTATTTCTTCATTATCATGAGGAGCAGTTTGACTGGAAGCTGAAGAATGGACCTCCTAGATGATGTACTGGCATGGTGGGCAAGCTGCCATTAGCTGTCAGTCTGAGGCACAGCCGTGCTGTGACTGAGTCTTACACAGAACCCCTGAAAGCTTCTGGGGCTTCAAATATGACAGCTGGGTTCCAAGAACAAGAATCCAGTAAAACGAGATGGAAGCCATAATGGGCTTTCAGAAGTGACCTCGAATCACCTAGACCTGAAGGAGAGAACACCAACCCTAGATGGAGAGAGGGCCAGTCTGTTCACAGGAAGAGCTTGTAAGATGAGATGTGGCACTTGGCAAATGCATTCTGATGCAAGACTCCCAGGAAAGGCAGGTGTCCCACAGATTCCTGGGATGTATCAGTTCATCCTTCTTGTTCTGTTTCTTTGATCTACAAAAATACGGGATAAACTTCTACCCGGTGAGATGTGAGAAACTTGCCTGCACCTTAAGAGAAACATATTTTTGCTCTTAAAAAGACACATAAAATCAGGTTGGGAACATGACTCGAGTGGTAAAGTGTTCAGCACACAAGCATGAGGGTAGGCATTGGAGCTCCAGCATTTGTGTAAAGCCCAAGCATGGCAGAGAGAGAGAGAGAGAGAGAGAGAGAGAGAGAGAGAGAGAGAGAGAGAGAGTTCACAGCCATCCTGTGAAAACCAAGGGAGCTGTGACATGGTACCTGAGAACAGCCACTCAAGCTCCAATCTAAGTAGGAAGATGGAGGAGAGTTTGGGAGGAGAGTCCTCTCAGCTCTGAAGCACACTCTTCCTGCTCCCCAAAACAAGATTCCAATTTAGTTCAAGTGCCACTTGTAGAGTTGTTTCCCCACTTGCTGATGCTCCTAAAACATAGTTTAAGTGCTTTTGCTCCAGTACATGCATAACATACCTTCCAAAGGACAGCAAGCTTTCCTGGTGATGAACAGAGTAGACTCGTTAAGTGCCCAGTTGATGTACACTCCAAGAATCTAGAAAAAGCCACCAGATGTTTAGATCAAGCACCTCAACTTCAGAAGTGTCAGGAGCTCATAATGCATTACAGGCCAATGAGTCTGTGCACAATTGAAGCCCTGCACACAGAGCCTGGCTCCCAAAGGAGAGCCTGACATTGTTCTTACTATTGTCATTTTTATTCTTATCGTTTGCTTAGTTACAAGTCAAAAGCCAAGTGCATCACCTTACTGTCACCATCCAGCCAGAAGAGCAAAACACTAAAAGACAAACACCAATAGCAAATTGAACCAAAGGGTAGGGCTGGGCTCTGAGTAGTTTGTGCTCCTTCGAGGTAAAATGACAACCAACGCACACAGGCCCTTTGTGTGGGGGTGGAGAGAGATAATCTTATCCCAGGGACATGATGGTTCTGAGTGTTAGGTGAATCTGGTCCTGAGGAGACTTATATCCAGAGAAGGAGTCATCTGTGCACCCTCGCCTTTCCATCTGGAGCCCAGTGACCCGAGTCTCCAGGCAAGGGCTCTGGCAAGGGCTCTCCAGAGAAGGCTCTGGCTCCTGGGAAGACTGATCGAATGAGGCACTGTCTGCTCACCCCTGGTTTCCACTCTGTCCCTGAGGTCCTGGGATACCAAACGCAGAAAGTTCCACAACTGTGGAGTACTATGTGTGATGCTTCCCTCCCAGGTCAAGGAAGAATAAACAGCCCATTGCTTCTGTCCTTAACATACCCTGGCCACTCTCCTGCTCCCTACCACTGGTCATTCCCCTCATGCACACTGTCTTAGTCAGGGTTACTACTGCTGTGATGGATGGAATGCCATGACCAAAAAGCAAGTTGGCTTACACTTCCTCATTGTAGTCCATCACTGAAGGAAGTCAGGACAGGAACTCAAGCAGGACAGGATCCTGGAGGCAGGAGCTGATGCAGAGGCCAGGGAGGCGTTTGCTTACTGGCTTGCTCATCGTGGCTTGCTCAACCTGCTTTGTTATAGAACCCAGGACCACCAGCCCAAGGGTGGCCACACCCACTGTGGGCTAGGCCCTCCCACATCAATCACTAATTAAGAAAGTGCCCTACAGCTGCAGCTTATGGAGGCATTTTTCTCTCAAACTGATGTTCCTTTCCTTTCTGATGACTCTAGCTTATATTGAGTTGCATAAATCTAATCAGAACACAGACTTTTTTAAAGACAAGATCTCACTGGGTAGAACAGGCTGGCCAGTCTGCTTCTGCCTCTAGAGTGCTGGGATTAAAGTCATGTACCTCTCCTGGCTTTGTTTTTAACTTAGCTTCATTTATTGTTATATGTGGATGTGTGCCTGTATATGCGTGTGTGCCACATGTCTATGTGTGTGTAAGCCAGGCAGCAACTTTGCAGAATTGATTCTTTCCTTCTTCTCTTATGTGTGTTCTAGCAATTGAACTCACATGTACACACACATGCACAAACACGCACAAGCACACACACACACACACATACACACACTTGTTAAAAAGTGAGTCACAGAGGCTGGGGACATAACTCAGTTGAAGCCCTAGGTTCAATTCCCAGGACCACAAAAACTGAAGTGTTATGGCTCATGCCTGCAGTCCCAGCACTTGAGCTAAGGAGGCAGGAGATCAGAAGTTCAAGACCAAACCCCCGCTACACAGTAAGTTCAAAGCCAGCCTAAACTTCAGTGAGATCCTGTAAAGATGGATAGATAGATAGATAGATAGATAGATAGATAGATTGATATATGATAGATAAATATATGGATGGATGGACAGACAGATTGATGGATAGATGATACATAATAGATAGATGATAGATAGATAGATAGATAGATAGATAGATAGATAGATAGATGATAGACAAATAGATAGTCACTACATCATTCTACTTCTTCAAGGCCTTCCATGGCTCCCAGATTCACCAGAGCAAAGCCAGGGCCCCATGGTGGCCCTGGAACTCCACCCAATCTGCCCAGTTAGCTGACTTTGTTCCCTCTGACTCTCCCCAGTGCTCCCTGCTTCCCTGCCTTTAACTACAACCCTCCTTCAGTCCACCACAATGCCACCACCCTCTCTCCCGAAATCTTCCCAAGTCCCTACAATGCCCACAGGGTGTGTGGGGTTCGGGGTCCTTTCCTCATCCTGGTTGGCTGGAAACCAGCCTCTGGGGTTCATGTTTATGCAGAAATGGGAAGCTCTGCAGGCCTGTGCACTTCTATGTGGGCTTGAGAACAAGAAGCAAAGGAGCCCATGCTTCACAGTTACACAATGGGCCACATCTGAAGTTGTCACGATGCATACAAGTCACTGCACATCCGTAGATGAAAAGAGATTACTCAAATGTGTGCCGCCTCCTCCAGGAAGCCACTGGGGCAGATGACATAGTCCATCTTTGCCCCTCCTGTCATTTCCACTCTGGACACTTGAAGAAAATAACAGGCTCCAAGAGCCCAGAGAGGAGTTAATTTTGTCCCATTGATACTGAGCCTGTAACAGGGTTTGGAAGCATCTGGGTACAAATGACAAACAAGGGAGTGAATGAAGGGGGCAGAGGAATCTGATTTCTATGGGCAAGATTGACCATGCCACAGGCAGTAAAAAAAAAAAAATCCCACCTGTTTTTGCCCAGGTTCATTCTAGGAGACTGGCTGAGAAACAAGAATAGCCATTTGGGGGATGCTGTGTGACCCCAGGTACCCAAGAGTGATGATAGTCTTGCCAACATCTCACAGTGGGATTTGCAAACCTATTGGACACAGGAAGCTGGGGCTGTTATTTGCCTAGTGAGGGCTCTGTCTGCAGAGTCTCTCCTTTCTCTTTCTGAGACTCTGCTCCCTGGAAAAGGAGGGGACAGCAAGGAGACAAGGAGGGAGGGTGGCTTGGTCATACTGTCCCTTCTTGCTTTGGCTTCAGAGCTCAAGGCTCACGAAGAGAAAAATCTGTGTTCTTATATTTTGGAAGGTGTGAGGTGGGGCATGGGTGCGAAGTCATATGCACCCATTCGCACACGTGCAGAAGCCAGAGAAGTGCAGCAAATGCCCTCTTCTATCACACTCCACTTTATCCCCTTCAGACAGGGTCTCTCATTGTACCCAGAACCAGACTAGCAAACAACAACCCCCAGCCATCCTCCTGCCTCTGCCCACAACAATGCTAGGGCTATAGGTGTACCTGTGATCATGCCCAGAATTTTTACATGGGTACTGGGATTTGAACTCAGTCCCTCATGCTTGCATTGTAAGCACTCTTACCCACTGAGCCATCTTCCAAACCCCTCCTCTTCTTGCATTTTTAGAAGCAGCCAAAAGTGGCTGGGGAGCCAGATCCTTGCCCAGCTCCCAGAACTACTTAGGAGAAAGCCATGCTTTATGGTCATGTCTGTTCATCCAGCTGAGCTGAGACACCCTGGGGCTGCCTTAGTCTCTGCCAGGAAGGCACAGCCGCATGCATTTAAGTTATTAGGTCTGAGTTTAGCTTTGTCTTTGTGTGGTGGCACATGTCCTTAATCCCAGCACTCCAGAGACAGAGGCAGGTGAATCTCTGTATCTGAGGACATCCTAGTCTATAGAGCAAGTTCCAGGACAGCCAGGGCTACACAGAGAAACCCTGTCTCAAAAAACAAACAGGTCCACATTTGACTACTGACTGGCGTGACCTGCTGTGCATCCTTCGAGCAGACTGAGGAGAGAGAGGAGAGTGGTACAAAAAAGTTATTGAAGAGCTTTAAATCTCAGCTGCACCACTTAGCTGCTGTGTGACACTAGGCACACTGCTTAACTACTCAGAGCTTCACTGACACCATCTTTCCATTCTGTTTTCTTAAACTCCCCCACCATCTGGGGCCTCAGTCACGACTTTTCTCCTCCCAAGATTTTGTCTTGGAATTAAGTATCAATCCCTTGAAAAACCTCTCACTCAGTCTCAAAGATTTGCAAGTGGATTTATTTACCAGATATAGACAAAAGCGGCTGTTTAGCAGAGCCCAGGTGATGAGTGACAACAGGCAGATAAGCTTTGTCTGGGGAAGGATGATCAAGAAGCTTCCAATAGTAATATACAGAGTCCTAGCAAGAGAATCCAGGCCTGTTTTCCCATGCAAGCAGCAGATGATGTGGACAAAACATTACTGGGATCAACTGTTCAAAGATTTCAGTTTCCCTCCCTATTTCCTGATCCCATGAAATCCATTTTACAGGTGATGAGATTGAGGCTGGAGAGGTTAAGCAACCCACTCTGGGTCTCCCAGAAGCACATGGTAGAACTGTGCTGAAATTTCAGTGCCTTTTAAACATCTCATGGATCTTTAGAGGCACGAACATGGTGTCCTTGGACAGGGCTGGAGAGTGGGGACAGGGAGAAAAAAGAAATCAGGAATGAGCCGAAGTCTCTGACAAGCCCCCAGTCATGTTCTACACAGACATGGCCACCACAGGCCTGAGCATCAGACCCTGGGTCTCCGAAAGCAGCTAGCAGCCTCAACACTTTCCCTCCCTCTTACTGCCTACATCCCTGTCCCCTGAAATTGTTACCATGGCAACCACTTCTCCAGGGTCCAGGGCAAGGAGCTGAGGCCAAGTGGCAGGAGGCTGAGAGAAGGAACTGGCACAGGGCTGAGGAGTGAGCACTGGGGGCCCAGGAGGCAGCGATGGGGTCACCAGATGGCTGCAGGGCTGGAGGCCAGAACACTCCACAGCACAAGTCCCAAGTGATCCCGGTCTGACAGGCTCTTTTCAAAATGATAATGCCTCTACCTAGAAAAAGAAAAGGAAAAGGAAACTGCACAGAAACACACATTTCTTTTCGCTCAAACCCAGAACTCCTGAAAGCTAGAAAAGCACCAATGAACCACAGTCTGAGAAACCCAATTTTCTCTCTTTAAGCAATGCTTGGGTTTTCTACATAACCAGATCCAGATTCTCCCAGGGCTCCAGGATATAATTACAGGGAATGTCCAGGTCACTACCTGTCCCCAGTATGAATAGTGATGGAAGCAGGTGTAATGTTGAACACCTGTAATTCTGGCACTTGGGAGGCTGAGCCAGGAGGATAACCAGCACTTGGGAATTGGAGATAGAACATCCTGATGTTACCTTGACTCAGCCTAGAGTCATCAGAGAGGAGAGCCCCTCCTGAGAAACTGCTTGGATCAGATTGGCCTGTGTCTATGTCTGTGAAGGACTGTTGATAATTTATATAGCAGGGTTCAGCCCACAGTGGGTGACATTATTCCCTAGGCAGGTGGTCCTGAACTGTATAAGCTAGCTGATCATAAACCTGCCTGGCCAGCAAGCAGCAATCCCATGATTCTTGCCATGCTTCTTTGGCTGTGAAAGGAGTTCCTTGGCTGGCAATAGTGCCCTGTGGATTAGCAAGCAGACCCACCTTTAGGTTCCTGTTCCTATTTTGACTCCCTCTGAGATGGAATGTAACCTGAAGTGTAAGCCAAATACACTACTTCCTTCTCTATATTACTTTTGATTGAGGTGTTTTATCATTGCAACAGAACTAAAACTAGGATAGAGGAGGAACAGGGGTTCGAGGTCATCTTTAGCTATATAACAAGTTCAAAACCAGTCTGGGCTTATAAGACCATGTTTCAAAAAAGCAAATAAATAAACTCACTCCCAGTAGAAGATACAGATTAAGTCAACAAGAAGCCACTCCTGGGTAGGTTTTGTTTTAAGGTTCTTCGCTATCTGGGTTGCTTTCATCATGACTCTGTTGGTGACACAGCAATAATAATACCCAACGGTCATCATACATCATGAAAGGTCTAGCCTGTGCCAACTCCTTTCATCTCCATTGTTGGATAGGAGGTGAAGGAAGTTGCTGTCATTCCACTGCCCAGAAATGAAACAGAGATTCAGAGAATGATGTCCACCAGCCCAAGCACAGACTTCTGTGGTATGTGACAGGGTAATAAGTGACAGTAGAGGGGGGACTGGAAGCTGTTCAAATTGACTCTCCAACAGCCCTGGAACTCAGAAATCCCGAGTCAGTGTGACTGGAACAGAACTGGTGAGGGGTAGGGCTGCCTTTTTCTGAAGGCTCCGAGGTGACATCACCACACCCCTTCTTCTCTCCACCCAGTTTCTCAGAGTTTCTATTTCTACACCGATTATTTTCCTCGTGACTGTGACAAAATGCCTGACAAAAGCAACTTAAGGGGGGTTTGGGGCTCCTGGTTCATGAGTGGGGTCCATCATAGCAGAGGACACAGCAGCAAGATCCTGAGGCAAGTGTTCACACCTTCTCTGCAGTCAGGAGACAGACAGCAATGAATGCTGGCGCCCAGCTCACTTTCTCCTTTTGTTGTTTGTTTTTGTTTTGTTTTGTTTTTTATTTTTTACTTTCTTTTTTCTATGCATCTTTCGAATCACATATCTTGGTCCCATTCACTTCCCCATTCCTTCACATCCGCCCTCCAACCCTGCAACCTTCAAAAAAAATAAGAGAAAAAAGAAAGGGGGGGCTGCAGTGTGACACAGTGAGTCATAAAGTAAACCCCTTTGTCCCATATAATGTAAAAGGGGTTCTTAATTGGTCTAGATAATAAAAAGTCAGAGTCAGATAGACAGGGAAATGCTGAGAGATCAGAGAGAAGGAGTAAGCCACAGCACACCTTACCTCCTAAGCATCTCCACAGAGAAGAGAGCGATTTCCTGTTTCTCCCTGCTTATATCCTATTTCTGCCCAGCTGAGTCACTTCCTGTCTATCTGTACAGACCTCTTGACCTCTATGGTTAGCTAGTGGCAAGCTCCATTCTCTGACACCCAGACAGGCTTTATTTGTGCAAGAAAGATATCACCACAGTACATCTTTATTTGCAAGTGACTTTCTCCTTTTTTTATTCAGTCCAAGACTCCAGCCCATGGGATGCTGCTGCCCACATTCAAGGTCTGTTGAACCTTTCTGGAAACATCCTTATATGCATACCTAGAGGTGTGTTTCCATGGAGATTTTTAAATGCTGTCAAAGTTGACAATGAAGATTAATTATCAAAGGTCTATCATTTTGTCTGTCCTTAACCCTGCCCCCTTACTAAGACACTCATGATAATACCTGGCCACAATGTACCCAAACCCTCTCTCATATCAAGATCCTCAACTGGACCACATGTGCTATGTCCCTTCTGGCATGGAAAATGACGAGCCAGGACCCAAGTTCCATGTCTGTCTGTCTGCCTGCCTGCCAAGCCCATTCTGTGAACTGTGACAACCTTCATGCTTTATATCCAGGAAGAGAGATCCTGGCTCCCAGAACCAGCTCACTGAGGGGCCTCACAGAGCCACCGTAAGTAAGCAGCAGGCCTTGCAGCCAGCACCCAGGGTCTCCATCTTCACAACAACTTTGGGTTGCACTTGACCCTTTTTGGAAAGTGGGTATGATTATAATGCCCACCTCACAGAACTGCTGTGCATGGGGGAATAGGTCACGGAGAGAAAGGACTTGAAAGTCAGCCAGTGTGGACTCTGAGCTCCATGGGCCAGAATTATCACTGTCATTACTAGAATTGCTGTCGTGAGTGGCACTTGTCACAGCCAGCTCTTCCTGAATGATGTGTTCACACCTGCCTGCCATTGGTCTTTATGCTAAGGACCCTGTAGTTTAGACAGGGCATGATGGCACTTCATGCAACTCCAGCACTCTGGAGACAAGACAGGAGTGTCACCAGTTGGAGGCCAGCCTGGGCTACACAGTAAGACTTCAGAGAGACACAGAGATCTTAAGTTCAAAAAGTGAGACAGCACCAACAGCCATACTGGTCTTGTGGTCCTGCTGCAACTGGGGGCCAAGTTGACATCCATGGACTGTTACCACTGAAAGCCATGTCCATGGGCCAGGCTGCCACTGGGACCATGTTGGTGTCCAAGGCCTGCCTGTATTGCCACCAGAGACCATGATGAGGCCTGTGGCACATGCTGACACTGGAGGCCAGGTGGATGTCCATGGTCTGTGCTATCACCAGTGGAAGTCCATGGTCCCTGCCCCTGCTGACTGTAAAGGACAAGCAAGCTTCTCCTGCAGTGGGATCGATGACTGCAGACTCATAGTTGAGAAAGAGGGACATGGAAGGCTTCTGTGACAGCCACCCCACCCAATAAAAGTAACAACTAGACAGGAAGCCATCAAAGAGAACTCCTAAAAATTGTGATGGGGGGCTTGGGGGAGAGGCGAGGGGGTGGGAAGAGAGTGGGAGGGAGAACTATGGTTGAAATGCAAAATTAAATTTTAAAAAATACTTTAAAAATTGTGATAAGGGCTGGGCAGCATGGCACATGCCTTTAATCCCAGCACTCAAGAGGCAGAGGCAGGAAGATCTCTGTGAGTTCAAGACCAGCCTGGTCTACAGAGTAAGTTCCAGGATAGCCATAGATACACGGAGAAACCCTGTCTATTAAAACCAAAAACAGAAAAAAGAAAAAGAAAAAAATTGTGATAAGGATGCTGAAGTGTAGCTCTCCACAATAGATGGCTGCGGGGTGGATTTGGGGGAGGGTAGGATTCATTTTTCTTTAAGGACATGGCCACCAGGAGTTTGACCATACTCCAGTGACTATATATATGAACAACATAAATTGTTCTTTTTCTTTTGTCTTTTTGGCATAGGAGGCTACAAGGGTCGGGGGTAGACCTGGGAGGACTGGCAAGTAAGGGTGATTGGGGTGCAATCAATAAAAATATTATGTAAAAAAAAAATGTGAGACAGCTCAGCAAGTTAAGGCACTGACCACTAAGCCAGATGACCTGAGTTCAATCCCAGGGACCCACATGGTTAAAGGACAGAACTGACTCTTACAAGTGCCCTCTGACCTCTGCATAGATACCATGGCACATGTACGTACCTACACATAGAGAGACAGAGACAGAGAGAGAGAGAGAGAGAGAGAGAGAGAGAGAGAGAGAGAGAAAGAGAGGTTTAAAAATAAAATAAAATTCTCTCTCCTACAGCCCAGACACCCTTCCTGGGTATCCCTTAAACAGATAAATCGATAAATCTCAGGGCATCTCAGGGACAATCAAGAGAACCTTGATCACAGTAAAAGCTTTAAGGGAACAGGCAGGTGTGCTGCTGACATCCTGAGAGGGAAATGACCACAGTCCTCTGCTCTGATCCCATGGCCTGTGTAAATGTGAAGCAATCTCAGGCCTGGAGACAGGAGGGATGGTACCCTTAATTTCAATAACCTGGCAGATGCTCTAAAGCCAACTACATGACACACAAATAAAACAGGAGGTTCTGGGCCACTCAGCAACACATAGGCACTAGAGGCTGCAATTAAGAGTGTCTTGGAGCTGTTCCAAATGAACAGCCCATTCCCCCTCCAAAAGTAAAAATATTTTGACAGGCAAGACCCAGCGACTCCCTAAACAGTGTGTTGATTTAAAGCCTGTGTGGCAAACTTCATGTGGTGGCACACACTTTTAATCCCAACACTCCAGAGGCAGAGGCAGAAGCAGAGGCAGGAGGATCTATATGAGTTTGAGGCCAGCCTGGTCTACAGTGAGAGTTCCAGAAGAGCCAGGGCTACATGGAAAAACCCAGTTTCAAAAAGAGAGTGGAAGGGAGGAAGGAATGGAGGGAGGAGGGAGGAGGGAGGAGGGAGGGAGGGAGGGAGGGAGGGAAAAATATTTGTTTTATCTATGTGAATATGGGGGGCACCCAAGGAGGCCAGAAGAGAATGATAGATTACCTGAGACTAGAATTACAGATGGTTGTGAGCCACCAGGTGGGTAATGGAAATCAAACTCAGGTCCTCTGCAAGAGCAGCAAGCATTCTTAACCACCGCACCACCTCTCCTGCTCCTTGATTTATTTAACTGGAGTCTTTACAATCCAGAAGCTTCATGACAATTTAAAAAGTACAAGCATCTTCACAGGAGATTGTGACAGGGCCAGCTAGTGTTCTGGCTGATGGTGTGTCTATGGCAATGTACAGGCACATCCATTTAGATGAAGAGGTAGTAGGGACTGTTATGTAACTGCAGACTGTTAATTTCATTAAGAGGAATCTAATTACCTTTTTCCTAGCCAGAGAAACAGTAATTACCAAAGAATACTTCTATTATTCAGAATTAAATGTTCAAGTGAAGCATTATAGTGATGGCACCTGCACTGGGCAGGTTGAGAGTGAATCTGGGCAGGGCTGAGAGGGTTCGTGAAGATAGGCAAAAGCAATGGTGGCACTTAAGGGAGCATGTCTGAGCCTTGGCACCAGTGTATGAATGTAACATAGCCTGTGTGGGATGCTGGGTGACATTAAACTATGTCTAAACTCATTCCACTGAGGATCCCTCACATACAGAAAGGAGAACATACCATCCTTCTCAGCCAAGAAAACTGACTAAGAAACTAAGAAGTGTCAAAGAGTGCATGGGCTCTGCCCCAAACTCACAGATGAACTAGTAATGAGACAACAGGCTTCTGGCCAGAGAGATGGTCCACCAGTAAGGCACTTGCCTTGCAACTGTGAGGACCTGAGTTCAGTCTCCAGAAGCCAGGTGAAAAATAAATACAGAAGCAGGAAGAGTGGTGTTCAACTACAGTCCCAGCACTGAGGAGGCAAAGGCAGGTGGATCCCTGGGGCTTAACAGCCAGCCTAGCCGTTCTAGGTGACGGGTTCTAGGTCAGTGAGATCATCTCAGAAACAAGGTGGACAGTGCCTGGGAAAGGGTGCTGCCTAACAGTCCCCTCAGAACTGAAACTCCTCCCAGAAGGGAGGTCATAAGACTCTGGCCGACAGACAGCTCCAGGGTTGGGTTACAGCTTCCATGACTCTGTAACCAGTGTTGGGGTGAGCTTTGGGGGTCACCAGTGTTGGGGTGGACTTCAAGGATGCTGCTGCTTCTGAATCACCCCTGCTCCTGTAAGTAACCCAAAAAAATCTCATTGGGGAAGGGGGATAAATAATTGGCTCAAGCAATTAGGAAGGGGCATATACTGCTCTTCCAAAGGACCTGAGTTTGATTCCTAGCACCCAAGTCAAGCAGCTCACAACCACCTGTAACTCCGACTTAAAGAGGATCCATTGCCACTGGTCTCTGCAGACACCTGTACTCAGCTCATGTACATAGACACACATAACCAAATAATTTAAAATAATAAAACAAATGTTTTTAAATCTCATGGGTTCACTAAAGGAGGAGGTTAGCTGTTTGGTTGCCATGGCAGTAAGACATGGACACTGTGGTCTGGGGTTGACTTTCTAGAAAATGGGGTTGGTCTGCTTCTCACCACAGAGCTGCCTCTCACAAGATTCAAAATGGCAGACTGACATGGGTGTGACCTGTTATTTATTCAAGGCATATTATCAGGCTCTGGAACCTGGTCGAAGCAGCACATAAACAGCGGTGTTGTCAATGTTAAAATTTGGGGGATGTTATAGGGGGAGTGCAGTGAGGAACATCTGACACCAAGTAACGGCAGTCTGTAAAGGCTTAAGAAAGAAAGATAATGAAGAATAGACCGGGAGAGGAAGAGAAGAATGGGGATTCAGAGAGACAGAATGTCGCATTCAATGGCTCAAAGATCACAGAGGAGATGCAAGGAACAGCGTGACTCAACTGGAACAGAGAGTATGAGGCTACTTCTGCCACTGAAGCCTTAGATGTCAGGTAGGGAGCCCTGTGTGGTCCCTAAGAGCCCATGGAGCCATGGACAAAAGCAGACATGCATGTGAGAAACAGGAGACATTGAGGAGGCTGGGATAGTCAGGAGTTGGGTCCCTATTAAGGAGTGGGTACTGAAGGGACCAGCTCCCCATTTTGGCAGCCATAACAGCCGAACACGTGCTTGTCTGACCTTGTCTTAGTCACTAGGAGGTTAGATGCCTGCCTCGTGGCAAGGAACCAATCAGAAGTTAGCTGGTGGTGCTATGCTTTATGGCTCTGGCTGTGCTTTACAGACAAGTGCACCGCAATGACGTGCAGAGCATAGCAACCTCCCTGGGAGGGCCTATGGACCATAACAACCAGTTGACCAATCAACACAGGGCAAACCCTCCAAGCCTGGAGGCACACTGATCCTGAGCCTGTGCATACCCTAGACACTCCCCTTACACTGCCCTATAAGGTCTCTATGCAGACGCTTCGAGCTGTCTTTCCTAGCCATCCACCATGGTGGATAGATGAAAGACCCTGAGCTAACATGGGGTTAGCTCGTTAAACAACTGCAATAAAGCCTCATGCAGTTTGCATCAAGCTTTCGAATCTGCCTGGTGATTGGGGTGACCACGGTCCTGGGCTGAGATCCTGAGGCCTGAGCTTCTGGGGGTCTTACAGGTACCGTTCCCAGGGTAGATAGCAGAGTTCCAGTTCAGACTATAGAGCTAGGAGAAGGATGGGAGTGTGAACTGGGAATGGTGGGTCCAGCAGGACTAAAAACCAGTGAGATGCTGGAATGGATCAAGGAACTTCTAACCCTGGGTCAATTGTATGGTGAGGCTGTTGGGAAAAAAATGAGTCTTCGTGGGCTGAGGGAAGATGGCACCTAACAGCAGTTCTGTTGATATGCCACAGCCATATGGGGCAACTCACCCTGAATCTGAAATGGGTCTGTATGATGAAAGATGCAGCCATTGTCCTGTTTAGTTTTAAGGAGTTAATCTAATGTCTAACTCAGTTCCCTTCCACCTTAGAAAGGCATTTAAGTATGTGTACGGCTTCTTTGTGACTGTGGGCTTTCCCCACAGTAGATATTCTAGCATCTAGACCAAATCCAGAGTGAATAGTTTTGATGAAAATTTAGTCTCCAAAGTGGCACGTGGTGTGTCAAGGTTTCACTTCTGTCACTGTGGTAAAACACCTTGACAAAAGGCACCACAGGAGACAGGGTTCATTTTTCAGTTCACAGATTACAGTGCATCACAGCAGGGAGCCAAGGTGACAGGAAGGCCATCCCATCACATCCATAGTCAAGAGTAGAACAAAATAGGCATGCTTGTTATTCAGCTAGCTTTCCCTACACACAGTCCATAACCCAGACCTAGGGAATAGTGCCACCCACTTTCAGGCTGGGTCTCCTCATATGCTAAGATAATCAAGACAATGCCCCCAGACATTGATCTAGACGATCCCTCATAAAGACTCTTCCTTGCTGAGTCTTGAGTGCAGGAATTAAAACTAACCATCGAAGGTTATAACAGCAAAATACACAGAGATTTCAAAATACAGTGCAGGGAGAAGAGAGTTGTGCTAGCTGTGGTACAGCATGCCTGTAATCTTGCTAACAGGCAGCAGGATTGAAGTGCTAGGCTAGTCTGGACTGCAAAGTAAATAGGTTAGTGTGGGCTGCAGAGAAGAAGAAGGAAGGAAGAATGGAAGGGAAGGAAAGTGGGGAGAGGAGGGAGGGGAGGGAGAAAGAGAGGAAGGGAAAGTGAAGGGGATTTCCACCATCTTGTCAATACTTTACAGCAATCTGAGCTGAAGCCACAGGAAACATCTACCCAATGTCTCCATGGGAAACAGAGCCCTTAATTAATGAAACAAATAATTAACCTTGAGCTCAGGAATGTTTCCCAAGGCACAATCCAGGAGTTTGCTCATTCAATTCAATAAGCATTCACTAGGAGCCTCTCCTGGGCAGGACTTCACAGGGATTCCCCTAGGAAAGAACCTTCAGCCAATGGTCTTCCACCTGTGATGCATGTGCCACTCAGATCACCTTTCTCGAGCCCACAGGGACAGTCCACTTGCTCTTCCAGACCTCCAGGACCTCATCCACTCCTGGCACCTGGGCTGCCATCCCACCACCTGACTCTTCTCAAAGCAAAACCAGACCCAACGGTGAAGCCAAAACCAACAAAATGGGTATAAAAGTCCAGGCTCAAAGCACTGAGGACCTTGGTATCTTTGGAGTTTACATCCCATGGAGGTCCTAAAAGCTTGCAGAGAGCATCATTTAGAATTAATTTTTTTTTTCCTTTTGCCTGGGCAAGGTGTGAGACAGGGTCTTATGTATCCCAGGCTGGCCTCAATTTGCTATGTAGCTGAGGATGACTTTGAACTCCTGTTCCTCCTGCCTCATCTCCCAAGTGCTAGGATTACAGGGAGAGTGCCACCACACTGCCCTAAAAAGATTCCATCTATGTTTATTTCATGTCCAGATTTTGAATATTACATATACTTTTTTTCCCTTAAACCTTCAGGTAGGCTGGATGTGATGATTCATGCCTTTGATTCCAGCATTTGAGAGGCAGAGGCCTGTGGCTCACTGTTCGAGGCCAGCCTGATCTGATCCGTAATGAGACCCGTAACAAACAAAATAGAACAAGCCTCTAGTAAAGACAGCAAATGCAGCCCAAAACAGGTCAGTTCAAAGTCCCATGGCCAAAAGCTTAGAAAAAAAGAACAAAGAATTACACAGCAGGCAGTGGGGCCGGAGAGATGGCTCAGAGTTTAAGAGCACTGGCTACTTACTCTTCCAAAGGACCCAGGCTCAATTCCCAGCAACCACATAACAGCTCACAACACAGTAACTCCAGTCTCAGGGGATCTGACACACCATATTCTGGCCTCCGTGTACTGGAGGTACACGTGTAGTGCACATACAGACACGCAGGGAAAACAACCATATATGTAAAATAACTCACAAAATGTCTAAAAAATTGTCATGCAGTGATACAGAGATGAGTCCACAGGGAGTTCATACTGATTTCAAAGCAGGTGTGGTGGCACATGCCTATAATTGGAAGACTTAGGAGGTTGAGTCAGGAGGATTACATGTTAGAGGCTAGCCTGGACACATACTGAGACCTTGTCTTAAAATCCCGTGAGGTAGCCGGGCAGTGGTGGCTCATACCTTTA
This sequence comes from Cricetulus griseus, assembly GCF_003668045.3. Taxonomy (NCBI): domain Eukaryota; kingdom Metazoa; phylum Chordata; class Mammalia; order Rodentia; family Cricetidae; genus Cricetulus; species Cricetulus griseus. The sequence continues at coordinate 100,965,621 of NC_048597.1, forward strand.
ATCCCAGCCCTCAGCAGGCAGAGGTAGATGAATCTCTGTGAGTTTGAGGCCAGCCTGGTCTACAGAATAAGTGCCAGGACAGGCTCCAAAGCTACACAGAGAAACCATGTCTCAAAAAACAAAACAAAAAAAAAAAAATGAGGTGACCAGTGAGATGGCTCAGGGTGAAGGTGATTACTGTTAAACCAGTTAGAAATCCAGCACCCAACCAGGCATGGAGATACACACAATTAACTCCAGTGCTTGGAAGGCAGAAACAGGTGGATCTCTGAATCTGGCCAGCCTAGTCTACATAGTGAGTTCCAGGACAGCTGGATCTACATAGAGAGACAGAAAAGAAAGAAGGAAGGAAAGAAGGAGGGATGGAGGGAGATAGGGTGGAAGGAAGGAAAGAAGGAAGGAAGGAAGGAAAGAAGGAAGGAAGAAGACATCTAGGACCCACATGATGGAAGGTGACAGAACTGACCTCTGTAAGAACAACCTCGACACATAATCACACTCATGCATGCACTGGCATGTGGACACATACATATGGACATATATACACATACTATAGTATTTTTAAAAACCTAAGAGGTAGAGATGGGGGTTTGCATTAAAGTGTTTACCTTACATGTGGAAGACCCTGGGTTCTATCCTCAACATTGCAAATGTATATGTGTGTGCTATAATATATTATATAAATATTATATTATTTGTGGAGATCAGAGAACAACTTGCAGGGGAAAGTTCTCTCCTTCTATCATGTAGATCTCAGGAGTTGACCTCAGATCAACTTGGCAGCAAGCCTCTTTAGGTGCTGAGACATTTTGCAAACCCCATTTCTTAAATCTTTAAATAGCCCCCAAGCTCTATGCATTTTTGTACAACTTAACTTTATTCTCTTAATGTATTTTGTGTATGTGGTGGGGGGTTACTCAAAACCCCAGATCATATGATTCTGGGGAATATGGTATACACATTACACTTTCCTCTCAATAAAGATCAAATTTCTATCCTATTCCCAAACCCACTTTGCCCAAGACTGTAGAAGAGAATTGAGGGTTGAAGGTGCCTGTGTTTCAGCCCCAAGAAATGAGCCAAGTGTCTTTAATACCAACCTCAGGGCGCTTCTGTGAGAGCTGTCGGAGGAAATCAAAAGTTAACATAAGCATGTGACCACTACAACCCCTCAGGAAGAACTTGGCCTCCATGCTGCATTTAACCCTCAGCTCAGCCTCCCTGACAGCAGCAGTATCCCCATTTACAGGTGAGGGGGTGGAAGCTGGCCTGAAGACATGCCTGCTTCTCAGTGGTGGTTAAGATGAGGATTGAACTCAGAACATTCTCCCTACTCTGCTTAACTCTAGACTCTAGACTCACTGTGGAAAGGAGCTGGGGTAGAGCTTGGCACAGCCTAAGCCCTCAGTTCCTGGTTGTTGTTGTTATTGGTCCTAATGGGTGGTGTTAGAGTCCCGATGAACTCTGTCAGAACCAGCTTTAATTCATTCAGCCACCTGGGGACAGTGGCTGTATTTAAGCTGAGAAAAGGAAAAGAGAGATTACACCTTTCCCAAAATTCATTTCTAACTACCCCCCCATCCCCAGGGAGCACTCTGAATTTACAAACACTGATAAGTGGCTCCTCTTGCATGGAGAAATCGGTGGGAGTGCAGCCTTTTCTTGCCAGGTGCCCAGAAATGGGTGAGGAAGCTGCACCTGTTTGAACATCTGCCTGAATCCTCTATACAAATTAACTCAGACTTCACAGGAGGCTGCAGCTGAGGTACAGTCACTTAACTAGAAGCTGCTAACATAGGGTGTGGTAGACACCACACACCTGCCCACTACTATACCAAGGACAGGGATAGAACAGACAAGACTAACACCTTTAAATTAAAAAACAGAAAGCTAGGTGGTGGTGGTGCATGCCTTTAATCGAAGCACTGGGGAGGCAGAGGCAGGTGGATCTTTGTTAGTTTGAGACCAGCCTGGTCTACAAGAGCTAGTTCCAGGACAGTCAGGACTACACAGAGGAAACCCTGTCTCAAAAAAAAAAAAAAAAAAAAAAAAAAAGAAAAAAAAAGAAAAGAAAAGAAAAGAAAAAGAAAGAAAGAAAGAAAGAAAGAAAGAAAGAAAGAAAGAAAGAAAGAAAGAAAGAGAACAGAAAATGTCAGGGGACCTGGAAGAGATAACTCAGTTGGTTAAGCACAAGGAACTCACATAAAAATCCAGACACAGTTGGGGAGTAGTGGGACACGCCTTTAATCCCAGCATTTGGGAGACAGAGGCAGGCAAATATGTGTGAGTTCAAGGCTAGCCTGGTTTTCATAAAGAGTTCCAGGCCAACCTTGGAAGGGATGTGCTGGCATGTCTGAAGGTAGTGAAAAGGGTAAATGGGAGTGGACATGATCAAGATACATTGTATATATGTATAAAATTGTCAGTGAATACATTTTAAAAATAATATAAAATAGGGGAAATCAAATAAAAATTGCAATGTTACCACAAAAAAAATCATAATGCTAGAATAGAGAATTGAGTTAATTGATATTAGCTAGTTGGTGAAATGTTACATTGCATAAGTGTGGACTAACCATCCCTTTGGGTTTTGCTTTTCTTCTGCTGCTTCATGGGTGCTGGCTCCCTAGATGAGCACAAATCTTCCACCCTGGCTCCTGAAGCTCCAAAGCACCGGCCCTGTGCCTCCCAGGCCCTTCAGACTCCCCATGGACACCTCAGCCCCAAAATAGAATGTCACTTTGGTCCTCCTCCACCGACACTGTGGCTTACTTTTGTGTATTTCTACAGCCACCCTGGTAATGTGTCCAAACCAATACAGCAGGCAATGGTGTGGAAAGATGCAGACAGATGCTGACAGCCAGCAGAACACTGGGAAGACAAACGACTCACAGGCACATCTTGGAAAGCAGAGGTTAATTACTAGCATCTCAAATATCTGAGGGGAAGGTGTGGCACACCCAGATCCCCAATTAACCTCTCATCTGAAAATCTGAAGCTGTTACAACTCCTAAACAGGGGCTAGCTGACTGGCAAGATGGCTTGATGGTTAAGAACACACATTGCTCTTGCAGAGGACCCAAAGATAACACTGTCCACCTCCTTTGTGACAGTCTCTCATTGTCCTGGAGCTCTCTAATCAAGTGAGGCTGGCTGACCAGCAAGCCCCCATGGATCCATCTGTCTCTGCCTCCCCAGCGCTGGAATCACAGGCCAGTGCCACAACACCAGGAAATTTTATGTGGGTTTCAAGGTAGAACTTTGATCCTCATGCCTGCAAGGCAAGTGCTTTGATGACTAGGCCACACCCCCAAGTCCATATATATTCATATGAGGGCACTGATCCCAGTCAAATCACACCACCCTCCATACCTCATCTCCCCCGCAGTGGCTTCTTAACACTGTCACGATCTCAGTAAATGAGCTGGAGGTGTGGACACACATTGTGCAGAGCACAGACTTTTTAAATTTCCATTATTTTTAATCACGTGGGTGTGGTGTACGTGAGTGGGTTTGCACACACATGAATACAGGTTCGAGTGGAGGCCAAAAGGGAGCATCGGATCCCATAGAGCTGGAGTTACAGGCAGTTATGAGCTGTCTGACACAGGTCCTGAGACTTTTGATTGCCTACTAGGACAACAAGTGCGCTTAACTGCAGAACCATCTCTCTGGCCTCTCCCTAAATGGTTCTGGTCACACACTTAGAACAGGAGGCCTTCTGCCATCCATCACACAGAGGAATGGAGCATGTAGAGAACAGCCTATGCTCATCTCAGCCAGAACCAGCCACATAGTCTCAATGCACGGAGAACTGCCACACAGGGACTATTTCACCAGGGTCGCCGCCACAGCAATACCCGTCACAGCATAAATAAAACCATCTTTGCCACAGTGCTATGTGCCAGATTATATTTAGACAGGTGGCCCTGCCTGACTGAAGGCTTCAGAGTACGGCTCACACAGGTAAGAAGAATGAGATGGCTGGCCATCCACACATAGCCATGTGCTCAGCAAGTCATCTGTCCCTGCTGGCTCTCATCAGAGTGATGTTTCCTTTCAGAGAACAAATCACAGGAAACAATGCCACATGACTCCCGTGGGCTCCATGAAGCCGATTGGCATGGCTCCCTGCCGGGGACTGATCTGGGCCCTGTTCTGAAAGCCTGAGCCTGATGGTGCTGGTGCTGGGAGCAGATCCAGTCGGATAATCCTGGAACCAAAATGCCTGCAGGCAACACTGAGGAAGGAAAATGTCCTCCTTCCTCATGGGTACAAACAGGGACAGATTGCTTAAAGGGACAGTTGCTCTCAACCCTCTTGATGTCGTTGCTTGGGGTTATTTTTCAATTTCTTTGACATTATTAGCATTATTATGTGTGCAAACACATGATGGGAGATGGGCACATGTGCCACAGCATGCATGTAGAAATCAGAGAACAATGTTGTGGGTTTAGTTCTCTCTTTTCACCTCTATCTGAATTCTGAGGATCATACTCAGTTTCCAAGACTTGCACCCCAAGCTTCTTGACCTCCTGAGCTATCTCTCTCAGTCAGCAGCCCAGATTTCCAGTGAGATCTCTTGGTTTTGTTTTGTTTTTGAGACAGGGTCTCCTGTTTCTTAAGGCTGGCTTGGACTTTGTGTATGTAGTCCATATAGCAAACGGCTCTAGCCTCCTGCTTCTGCCTTCCAAGTGCTGGGGTTACAGGCACCCCACCACACTATACAGCCCATTAAATGTGGATGAGAAGTACCCCAGAGGCTTCTTATCCCAATGCTAGGTGAGCACTCTACCAGCTGCGCTATATCCCCAGCCCGAGATTTCTTAGTTTTTAAACGTGAGTTTACAATTTTGTTTTGTTTTGTTTCTGGGTAGCTCTGTGTAGTTTTGACTGTCCTGGAACTCACTTTGTAGATCAACTGGCCTTGAACTCACAGAGTTCACCTGCCTCTGCCTCAGAGTACTGGGATTAAAGGTGTGCACCACCATTTAAATTATTTAAAAAAAAAAACATATTGTACACATTGGGGAGATGGCATGAAAATTCACTGTCTAGTCCTCCTCACTTTACTGCTGTTGGAAGTGGTGCAATCGCCCCTTAGCTCGCACCAACCCTGTGAATGATGCTATGCCCAGGCCACCCAACCAAGGAGAAGGAATGAGGTGTCTGCCCCTACCCATGTAGACTTTCAGGAGGCCTGAGGCTTTGGGATGGGCACCCAGCTCAATACACAAGGAAAAAGCGTCAAAGATTAGACCTGGGCTGAGGAGAGGGCTCAGTGGATAACGTTCATCTCACAAGCATGAGGGTCAGAGTTCAATCCCCAGAACCTATATCAAAAAGCCAAGTGTGGTGATGTGCACTTGTAATCCCGTCCTGGGGGAGTGGAGATGGGAGGGTCTCTGAGGTTCACTGGCCAGCCAGTCTAGGTGAATCAGTAAGCCCTGGGCCACTCAGAGACCCTGTCTCAAAAAAAAAAAAAAAAAATGCATAGCTCCTGAGGAATGACACCTGAGGTTGGCTTCTCACTTCAACACAAATGTGCACACATGTACACATACTCACAAAAGTCAAATCACAGAGTCAGAGTCAGACAACAGCAGTACCATATTTAGCTTGGAGTGGTGCCTGCCTATAACCCCAACACTCAGGAGGCCAGGGCCAGAGGAGGATATGCCAAATTACATGGGGAGCTCTTGCCAATCAATCAATCAGTCAATCAGTCAGTCAATCAATATTTTTAAGCGTAAATTTTAATTGCCAAAATATAAAAACTGTTACTTATAAGTCCTAGTTTCTGGCTTCTCAGGAAATGGGTCAATTTGGTCACACAAGCCCAGGCCCCCTCCTGATGGCATGGCTGCACAGATTGGCACCACCTGCCTGGGCTCCCATCCTGCTTTGCTACTTGTTACCACATAGCTGCGGTCACATGACTGGGACCTTGCAGGACTCAGACACCTGATCTTAAGGTGTGCAAGGTCAAGCTGCAAGCTCGAGTTACATAGAGACTCCCTGTGTTCAGAGGGAGGGACAAGAACAGAACCAAGGGATGTGACCAGGCTTCAGTTTTTTCTAGTCATCATTCTTGAGCCACTTTGTCCCACATTTGGTGTCCCTAACAGTGACCTTTGCCTTTGGAGAGTCCCTAAACTCAGAGTACCCCACCCTAGACTTCACAGGGTCCTGATCAATGAGGTGCAGGCTGTGCCCTGAGTCACCCAGGTTCCCATCTCCCTGCCAAAGACCTGCAGCCCCACCCAGGGTTTGGTGGTGGCTGCAGCCAGGCTTCTGTCCTGGGGGACACAAGACAGAGAGGGACAGAGCTGGCTCTGGATAGATTCAAGTTTTCTTTCTCTCTGGGCATTTAAGCATTTTGGGGTGTGGCTGATTATACCTTAGATCATCATCAAAGCTCTAGAAAAGATGAAAATCAATTGCCATGTTTTACAAACAGAAGCAGTCCCATTGGTGAGTGTCCACCTAGCATGCATGAAGCCTGGGATCCCATCCCCAGCAAGGCAAAATCCAGGCATGGTGGCTCAGGTCAGGCCAGTCATCCCTGCACTGGGTAAGTGGAGACAGGAAGATCAGGAGGTCATCTTCAGCTGCATAGTGAGTTTTACTTTTTTTTTTTTTTTTTTTTTTTTTTTTTTTGGTTTTTCGAGACAGGGATTCTCTGTGTAGCTTTGGAGCCTGTCCTGGCACTCTGGAGACCAGGGTGGCCTCAAACTCACAGAGATCCGCCTGCCTCTGCCTCCCGAGTGCTGGGATTAAAGGTGTGTGCCACCAACGCCCGGCTTGCATAGTGAGTTTTAAAAGGCTAGACTGAGTGAGACACATGAGGCTGACCCACATTCCGGATCCTAAATGCAAAACCAAAAAGCTGCTGCAACTTGAAAGAGTTGGGGGTTTTTTGTGTTTTTGGTTTTTTGTTGGTTTGGCTTGGTTTTTGTTGTTTTTGTGGGGTTGGGGTGTGTGTTTTGTTTGTTTGTTTATTTGTTTTGATCTGATTAATCCATTTCCATCCACCCCTCTTTTATTAGCTAGGGTTACTATCCTGTGATGAAACACCATGACCAAAGCAACTTGGGAAGGAAAGGGTCTATTTGGCTTAAGCTGCCACATCACAGCTCATCATCAAAGGAAGTCAGAACAGGAACTCAAACAGGGCAGGAACCTGGAGGCAGGAGCTGATGCAGAGGCCGTGGAAGGAGCTGCTTTACTGTCTTGTTCCCTATGGCTTGCTCAGCCTGCTTTCTTATAGAACCCAGGACCATCAGGTCAGGGGTGGCCCCACCCACAATGACCTGGACCCTCCCCCATCAATCACTAATTAAGAAAGTGCCCCACAGGCTTGCCTACCGCTTGATCTTGTGGAGGCATTTTCTTAATTTAGGTTGCCTCCTCTCGGATGACTTTAGCTTGTGTCACTTTGACATAAAACTACCCAGAACACATTTCTTTTTGGATCATCTCCCCAACTTCCTCCCAAAGAAGAGGCCTTTTTTTCTGTCCTAAAGTGCATTTTGAGATTTTTTTTTTTCGGGTAACAAAAGCAGTTGTTGTTATCCCCATTTAATAGGTAAGGAAAACTAAAGCTCAGAGATGCCTAGTAACCTGCCCAAAGTCACCCAGCTAATAAAAGACAGAATGGAAATTTGAACCTAGTGTTTAATCTTTATGCCCCAAGTACCTCAGCCGGGCAAGCGTTTGTGCCAAGCTGCCTTCTAAAGGAAGGTTTTTATTAATAGCAAACTTTCAATACCAATTCGTTGGGTTTCACATGAATTTAAACCTCTACCTCCACCTGGGTTGGCAGCACCCTCTCCCACACTCACGCCGCCTCCGTCTTTCTCTCATTTAAGTATTTTGGAAAAAGACCAAAGTCTGACAAAAACTGAAAATGTCTCTTATTGCATCCAGCCCTAGTTACTGGCAACAGTGGGCGGCCTTTTTTTCCCCTCTTATTTTTTTTAAGCTGCTTTCTTTCTATTTTACTCTTTGTAGTTGGTAAATTCCCTCTGAGCAGCCACTTGCGAAACCAAAGGGCCTGAGATGAGGAGTTCCTGTGAGGCTGCACAACTTTAGTCTCAGGAAGCCCACGTACCAGAAGCATCTGTGCCCATCCGCTTCTCCGAGTTCCCACTCCCACTCCTAACTGGTCCTCGGGGTCTCTCCAGGGCTCACGGTCCCCAAAGTTATTTTTAAACTTGACACTCAGCCATCAAAGCAGTGTCTGGGAGCTGGCAAGATCATCCAGTCAGTAAAGTGCTTGCAACCCAAGCCCTGGCTATGCCTGACTTTCACAAGGGTGCTGAAGATTTGAACTTGGGTCCTCGAGCTTGAGCAGCAGGCTCTTTACTGATTGAGCCACCTACCCAGCCCCTACACCAGGATTTTTTTTTTAATTTTTTTTATTAGTTCAAGTTCGGAACAAGCTTGTTTCACATGTAAATCCCTTCTCCCTCTCCCTCTCCCTCCCCTCACCCCATCCCTCCTCCCCCACTCCCGACCTACCCCACACCCCATCCACCCTCCACTCCCTAGGCAGGGTAGTGCCCTCAACGGGGGCTCTGCAATGTCCACCAAATCTTCCTGGGCTGGGCCTGGGCCCAGGATTTTTTTTTTTTTCAGGCAAAAATCTTTTCTGTAGTCCAGGCTATCCTCAAATTCTCAGTCTTCTTGCTTGGTGTCTTGAGGGCTGGGATATGAGGCCTAGTCCACCACACATAGCTTGGATTTAAATGCTATTAATTTAATTTAAATTTAATTTAAATTAAAATCCTGTCCCAACTGTGCACAGGCCAGTGGAAAACTGCAAATAGCAATGTTTCTTTCCTCTATCAAACAACAACACACACTGACTGTTGGATAGCGAGCACCCCTGCTCTATGCAGTTACCAAGCATGCCTGATGGTGACCTCGACAGATCCCACAGCCTGGGACTGGACACCGCAAGAAAGAAGCAGCTGAGCTACCTGGGGGCGGTCAGCCAGCTCCAGTTCTGGGCTGCTATTGATCATACTGGAGAGCAGAGAAAGCGTAGACTTAAATCAGACTGAGTCCTGAACCGGTTGACCTGCAGGGGGCGCCACCCATAGAGGAGGCCTGGGATCCACCTGGGACCTGAGCAACATAACGGCTTCACCCGATGTGTCACACCAGCTGTGATGCCCTCTGGCCTGATTGGCTGTTTACAAATACCTTTACAGCCTTTGCCTCAGTCCCAGGGAGCAAGCAAAGCTCCGGGATCCACGCTCATCGGTTAAGTCCAACTCTGTGACACAAATTAGCCATTCCACTCGTGCCTCTTGTTAGTCCCACAGATCAAAATTATACTCAGTAATGTTGAAGGAAAGAAGGGTGCACGGTCTTAGACAGATAACAAAAACACCAGGCTTGCTTTCTATTCATTCCCACAGATATTTAATACGGCAGCCAGGTTCAATGTTGAACCTGCAACAAGCAGCACACGGATCTTCCCCCCAATAAAGGTGGCTCAAGTTTTCCCCTCCATCAGCTTTTAATCTTCTAACTTCACAACATTCTGTGCTCTCCCTCTGGGTTGGCCCGGTTTCTTCTCATCCTTGCCTCCATCCTATTCTATGGCTGAGCCGTTGATGATCCCAGCAGATACTTTTCATTTATTTATGCATGCACACATACACATCATGGTGTAAGTGTGGAGGTCAGAGGACAGCTAGTGAGCATTAGTTCTCTCCTACGTGTGGGGCCCAGGGACTGAACTCAGATCCTTGGGTTTGGCAGCAAGCGCCTTTACCTGCTGATCTATCTTGCCCACACAAGATGGTGTTGGTGTTGGTGTTGTTGTTGTTATAGACACTTCAGAAAGGAAAATATGTATATGGCCAGTAAACCTATGAAAAATAGCAGCTGGGTGGTGGAGCACACGCCTTTAATTCCAGCCCTAGAGAGGCAGAGGCAGGCAGATCTCTGGGTTCCAGGCCAGCCTGATCTACAAAGTGAGTTCCAGGACAGCAGAGTTGCTACACAGAGAAACACTGTCTTGGAAAACAAAACAGAAAAGAAGAAAGATGTCATGCATCATTAATGTTAGGGAAATGTAAAGCCACCATGAGATGACATAACTGTGCACTTGGAATTGTTAAATTTGATAACATCAAGTGTTGTGAAGGGTGCAGGCAGCTGGAACTTGCACCTAGAGCCAATAGGAAGTTTAAAAGGATGATGGGACATGTTGGAGGCACTTACCAGGATGAGGACATGTTCACCATCAAACCCATTGAGGCCATACCTAGAGACAGTGCTGGGTTCAAATTCAGGCCCTTGGATGTCCAGATAGACGATCATTGGGAAGTAAACACTGGGAACATCAGCCTGCTCCCCCATGAAACAGGCACAACAATGACCCCACTCACTCACTCCATATCCACTGATCACCTTTTCCCCTTCTCATTCTTTATGTTTTTAAATAGTATCTCACATAGATCAGACTGACCTCAAACTCCTATGTAACCAACAATAATCTCAAATTCCTAATTCTCCTGCCTCTGCCTCCCAAGAGCTGGGATTACAGGCCTGCACCTTCATGACATACAGTGCTGGGGATAGAACCCAGGGCCTTGTGAATGCTAGCCAAAGATACATGGTGAGTCCCTAAAAAAAAAAGTTATGTTGGTCATAGTGTCTCTTCTAAGGCACTGTGCCAGTCACCTCTATACCTATGTGACCATAGAGCTTCAGAGACAAGTTGAAGAAAGAAGGTTCAAGTCCATCATTGTGTGCAGGACCTGGTAGAACAGCTATGTGTACAGTGATGGGAACCTGCAGGCCGCTTTTTACATCACAGGGGGCCAGGAAGCTGGGGTGGACATGACTTTCAAAAGATGCATGTGGCCCAGTTCCTCCAGCTCTACCTCCTGAAGGCTCACAGCTTCCCAAATTAGTGCCACCAGCTGGGGACTGAGTCTTCAAACCACAAGGAGACATTTCACTTTGAATCCCTAGCACAGACTGACAGCCATCACTAAGAATGTAGGCATTAAACAAATGAAAAGACAAATAAATATATCTGACCAAATGGTGAAATTGTGAAGAAAGACAGGAACAGGGAGAGGAGGGGAGGAGGGGAAGGAAAGAGAGAGGAGGGGAGAGGAGAGAGGCAAGAAGGAGATGAGGAGAGACGAAAAGAAAAGAAAGGAAGACGGGCAGGAAAGGGAAGGGGTACCAAGATGTTGGCAGGGCACTCACAATGTCTGCTGCAGGGAGCTGATGGGTGCTTCTAAAGCCCACCCCATCCTTCAGTGGAGAATAAACCACAGGCGACATGGGAATGGGGATGCCCAGCTCCCAGTCACAGCCTGGTGGTCCAGCTGTGGGGGAGAAGAGGATGATGGGTAGATGGGGAAGGAAAGGGAAGGAGCCCAGAGTCCTCTGCTGGCAATGGTAATTGCAGGTGGCATTCTCTGAGGGAGGCATGTCATTTTGGAAGTCAGAGGTAGCATGGTTTGCCCAACTTGGGGCCCCAGGTGGCCGCAGTGGCAGGTGGGCTGGCTTTCAGAGGGCATGGTCACTTCCTGCTGGAAAAGAGCTTTTAATTTAGTATTTTAAAATTGTTCTGGTTTTTCTTCTTACCCAGGGCCTAAAAATAACAACTGGATGTGGAGTGCTTGGGATTCGTGCCAGAAAAACTAAGCCAGTCACTGGGGGATTCAACAAATAAAGCCGGAAGTGGTACTGAATGCCTGCAACCCCAACAGCTAGGGGAAGGAGACAGGAGGATTCCTACCATACTGCAGTGTGGGCAGACTCTAACTACTGCTCCCATGGCCCATGGCCATCCAGGCTTGGTCTGAGCCTCTCAGGGTCCTGTCTGTGTATTTGGGACACAAAAACCCCCGTGTGAAAGAAACCTTGGTATCAGGAGCAAAAATGAAGACATCCTCAGACTTGTCCCATGCTTCCCAGCCTCTGATGAAGATACTTAGTTGCATATGACAGGGTCTCCTGTAGCACAGGCTGGCCTCACACTCACTATGTAGCCAAAGATGACATGAACTTTTGGTCCTTCTTCCTCCACCTCCAGAGTGCTGGTTTGGAGGGCATTGCCACCTTTGTCTGATTTTATGTGGTGCTAGGGCTTAAACCCAAGGCTCTGTGCATGCTGGGCAAGCACTGTACCAACTGAGCTACATCCCTAGCGTTGAACTTTGGGGTTTAATAGAATTCATTATCTTGAAGACTAAACTGAAAAGCCGGGCATTGTGGCACACACCTGCAATGTTAGCACTTGGGGTTTGAGGCCATCCTTCTCAAAAAAAGAAAGAAAAGAAAAAGAAAGAAGAAAAGAAAAACAGGGCATACTGTTTCACACCTGGAGGTAGAGGACCTTTGTGGAGGAGGGTAGCCCTCAGTGAATGTAAGGGCAGCCACAGATCTTCCAGAATTCCATGCAAAATGTGGTCAGCCTGGAGCTCCCAGATTTTTCTAGTCCATTGAATTCTCCAAGTCTCTAAAAGGTCAAAAACTCCTCCACACTCTGCCCAGTCCTGCTCCAGGCACAGACATTGTTATTGCTATCAAATGCATCTTCCCTCACTCACACCACTGTAGTTCCATAAACAGGTAAGTATGCAGCCATATTGGACCTGCTCCTTCCAATGCAGTCAAGAATTGTGCCATGGGAAGTGTTCCTCCCTCCTTCATCCTCTTCTTCCCCTCCCTCATCCCCTCTCATCCCTTTCTATCCCTCCCTCATCCTCTGCCCTCTTGTCAGCAAGTCAATTTCTTATCTCCCATTCAGAAGACACAAGAGAGTCACCACTAAAAACAGAACGATGGTTTGAGGAACTGCAGCAGGCGGGCAGCCTGCTATTCCATTGCTCCAGGCTGCATTTTCAATGCCCAAGGCTGGTTATTAAAAATCACCTGCAGGATGACAAAAGGGCTTGCTGCAGCCTTAATTCAGCATTGATCTTTGTCTTTGTCCTTGTAATCATAACCATCTATCCTGCCTAAACAGGGGAGTGAAATGGACTTATTACAATAATGGAAAAATACCCTGTCTTCTAGGCGACAACCAATGTTTCTGAGGCCTCTTTAAATGTATCCATCATTCACCCAAACCAGTGTGTCAGTTTCAGAGAAAACCCGCAAGATGAGGGGGGGTGTCTAGGGAGGGGTAGTGAAGGATGGAAGGTTACCATGGCAACAAAGGATTTCAGTGATGAGTATCCATGGTGATGGGTGCTGGGTTCTTAGGGTTTTAAATGCTTTAGTTAAAGTATGTAGCAAGCATACAGCTGAGGACCCAGGAGAGGGAAGCAGGGCACAGTCTGCTCCTGGATAGGTGTGGCTCTGGGCTGTTCAGGGAGAAAGGAAGGTAATATAAGGATGGGTATGCTCCCTGCCAGACACTTGAGAAAGCAAGACACTCAGTAAGCCCAAGCTGGACCACCTCTAAAGAGTGTGGGTCCCTCTATATCTCCATGGCCTGTTCCATGGGTTGACACCTGTGATGGGCCCAATCCATGCCTGCTTCTTTGCCAGCAACCCCCGTTGAAACCACAGCCATGGAATCAAAAGACCATTATTCAGGACCAAGTGTCATCAAGATTGGGCCTTCCTGGAGACCTCAAACAGGTGCTGGAGCTGGCAAAGCTGGGTCGTCCACCTCTTCTACACCCACATTCTCATGGGGTGAGAGCTAGAGGGAAATCCATCAGAGAACAGGATTTTGGAATGTCTACACGGTAGAACTTCAATCTTCTTGGCTCACTCAGAGTTTGGTTATACTCCTTTTATATACCAGAATACTCACTGGAAACAGTTGAGACCAACAAAGCAGGGACTTAGATACAGTGGCAAGCCAAGGAGTGCAGAGACAAAAAGATTGCTACAAGTTAAAGGCCAGCCTGCTCTACATAGACTGGCTCCAAAAACTAAATGAATAAATAACAAACTGCAGAGGCTCAGGGAACCATATTATTGTTATATATAAATCTATATTATTTAGCCACCATATAAAAACTCCCTTTTCATGGTCACTTCGTTATCAAATATGACTACCTGATTCCAGCCATCACATCCAAGCTCCAGAGCAAAGAACAGATGAAATAAAACCAAAGGTCCAACATCTGCCTTTTAGAGAAGGTCTCTGGAAGGCCCAACAAGTCCCATTTGCATCATCTAAGATGGGGTCACCTAACCTCAAAGGAGAATAAAGTCATAGTCTCTCTCCTGGGGAGCTAATTGGCCTATCAAATTTGAGAGTCCAAGAATCATGGGCAGAGCCAACACTGGGGACAGCCAGCATTCTCAGCTACATGCTCTCAGTAAGAGCTAGATTCTACCTGCACACCAGCCTTTTCTTCTCTCCTCATCCCTCCTGCCCCCTCCAGGAACCCCTGAAGCAGCACTTTGGGGAAAGACTCACTTTCCCTGTGCCCTGAAGGCAGCAGTGAGCACTGAACACTGCTGAGCCTCCAGGTGTTCCTCTTGGGAAAATCTTGGAGGTTGGCCACCATGGAAGGCTAAATCATCTTCTGCAGAAGATCCCAGAGTGGATGCTGACTCCTACCAGCCTATGGGAGCCGTTAGTCACTTTCTCATTGTTGTGACAAATTTCCCCACAAGCAAATTAAAAGGGGAGCCATTTATTTTGACGCACAGTCTGAGAGGGAAGGATCCATGGGAGCAGGAAAGGCAGGGGTTCACTGCAGCAGCGAGAGTGGGAGGCAGAGGCTCCTCCCATCGAAGTGAATCAGGAAACAGCTCAACATGTGAGCCTGGGAGAATATTTCACACTCAAGTCATAACTGGGTCTTAATTGCCATCACTGAGGAAAGGCAAGTGTTCTCACTCTCCATCAGGAGTGAGGCCCCAGGGCCTTGAGACAGCAGTACACTGTGCAATACAGTCACCAGGGGAAACCCATTCCTCTCCATCCACTTCCTGTCCTAACGGCGAGCCAGACCATACAAGTCTCAGGATGGTGCTACTGGGTGCTGGATGTTCTCCTAGAGAAGAAAGAGTACGAGCTTTAGGCATACCTAAATGCCCAGGAATGTTAATTGTGATTCAGAGTACCTGCTGGCTCTCATTCCACATGAGAGAGGGGTCTGTGATAAAACACTCTGACCAAAGTCAACTTGCTCACAGCCGTATTGTCACAACCCATCATTGAAGAAACGAAGACAAGAACTCACAGCCAAGGAAGTATAGGAGAGGCTATAAAGAAAGGCTCCCTGCTGGTTCACTCTCTGGCCTACTCGGCTAGCTTTCTTACATAGCTCGGACCCCTACCTAGGAATAGCACTGCCCACAGTGGGCTGGGCCCTCCATCAATTAGCAACCAAGATAATGACTCGAAGACAAAGTCATAGACAAAATCTCTTCTGGGCAATGAAACTCCTCAGTTTACATAGGTCATGTCAAGTTGGCAGAGGAAGCTAACTGGGACAAGGTCTTAGCCACCACAGTCCCCAGCTTGAACATACTAATGAATGCTGTTTGTTCCCCTTGGCTTAATTTTTACTTGCTTTCTTAGTTTGGTGAGCAGTTAGAATTTTCCATTTATATTTGTGATGCATTCCTTTGATATAATACGTCTTTTGAAAGTTTTACTACAGTTATTTTATGTGCTGCTTGTGTGTGTGCTGGAAGTCAGGGAACAACTCTCCAGAGTTAGTTCTCTCCTTCTACCAACTGGGTTCCAGGAATTGAACTCACGTCATCAGGCTTGACAGCAAGCACCCTTACCTATTGAGCCATCTCACCAGCTCCAGTGCCTTTACATTTTCAAAAATAAATTTATTTTAAAAGGGAAATAACATTCAGCAAACTATAGTAAAGCAGTACATAGAAAGCTTTGCTAAAACACATGATTAAATATGGGAAATTAAACAATGGTTTCATGAGAAACACAACTGCCGAGGCTGAGAGAGGGATGGGCTCTAGCCTAAATTCTGTCACTGCCTTGCTGTGTGATTTTAGACACATTCCTTCACCTATCTGGGCATTCACTCTCATATCCTTAGAATGGGGGAAAGAGAATTAAGTTAGATGATTTCAAAGACCTCTGAAAGGCAAAACTCCAAAAGTTCACAGAGAATACAAAATATAACCTGGAGACCCTAGCTATCACTTTTTTATTTTTTTGAGACAGGCTATCATGTAACCCAGGCTGGCCCCAAAAGACGAGTTATGTAGCTGAGGCTATCCTTGAGTCCTGGGATGACAGGCATGCAGCAGGCTAGATGCCATTCTTCTGTGAAGGCAGCTCCAGCAGCAGCTAGCTCCTTTGAGCATCTGGGTGTACACAAGCAGCCAGCTCAGTGTAGTGGCTGAAAGCAGGCTACATTCATCGAGTCATAAAGATGCTCTAAACCAGTGCGGAGCCATCTTCCAAACTTGCAGAATTAGACGCAATTATTTTTAAAATAATGCCTCCCTTAATTTGCAAATGAGCACAGCAAAACACTAAGAAGAGTCCTATTTTGGATGCTAAGTATGTAGCCTTTTCAATCAAGATTCTAAAGCGCTCTCTCTCTCTCTCTCTCTCTCTCTCTCTCTCTCTCTCTCTCTCTCTCTCTCTCTCCTCTCTCTCACACACACACACACACACACACACACACACACACACACACACACACGCACGCACCACCACCGCCACCGCCACTGCCTTGGCTGGTTATTAATAAGCCTGCCATTTCCTGGGTTTAAATTAGTCCCAAACATCAAACCCAGGGCAGGGAGCAGCTGTTGCCTTTTACTTTGTAGGAGTTATTTGTCTGATTCTATCCCATTTTCTCAAGAAATGTGGGCAGATTCTTTTGGACTTTAGCTGACATGAGATCACTGTCTCTCTCACCTGAGTTCCCTAGCTCATTAAGAAACACACATTTTAAAACCACATGAGGGACCTGGAGAAATGGCTCAGTGGCTAAGAGCACAGACTGATCTTGTATAGTACCCCAGATTGGCTCCCAGCACCCATGTTGGGGGCTCACAGTCACCTATAACTCCAACCCCAGGAGATCTGACACACTCATCTGGCCTTCAAAGGCACCTGTACTTGTATACTCTCTCTCTCTCTCTCTCTCTCTCTCTCTCTCTCTCTCTCCGTCTCTTAAAAATAAGACAAATCTTAAAAAAAAAAAAAAAAACAGAGTTGGGCGGTAGTGGCGCACGTCTTCAGTCCCAGCACTTGGGAGTGAGAGGCAGGTGGATCTCTGTGAGTTCAAAGCCAACCTGGTCTACAAAGGAAGTTCCAGGACAACCAGGGCTACACAGAGAAACCCTATCTCAAAAAAAAAAAAAAAAAAAAAAAAAGAGAGAGAGAAAAGAAAAAAAAAGAAAAGAAAAAGGAAGGAAGGAAGGAAGGAAGGAAAGAAGGAAACTACAAGCCATGTGTGATGGGGCATGTCTTTAATCCTAGCACTTGGAAGGCAGAGGCAGGAAGATCTTTGTGAGTTCAAAGCCAGCCTGGTCTACAGGCTGGTCCAGGCCAACCAAAGCATGCGCCACCACTGTCCGGCTTAGAATATTTGTTTAACGATGCAAAGATGTGTTGCATTCTTTTATGTTGCATTTGTTTAACTCTGTAAAGCTGTGTTACTTTGCCTGTCTAAAACAGAGCTTTCCAAGCCTAGACCCAACTCAGTCCCATCCACTATTCCTCCCTGTCACCCTCCGTGAACCAGGACAAACACCAATCAGACCCACCAAGTCACATTACAAGAGTGGACATGTGGAGGCTTCAAGGTGGCTCAGTCAGGAAAGCACTTGCTGTGAGAGCATGTGGACCTGAGTTCAGTCTCCAACACCCATGTAGAAAGTCGGGTGTGGCAACATGTACCAGGAACCCTGGTAATGGAGAGGTGGATACACGAGGATCCCTGAGACTTGCTAGCCAGTCAATCTAGCTAAATTGGAGAGACTGGGGTTCAATGAGAGACTCTCTCTCAAAAACTAAGAGAGAGAGATGAGGAAGACGCATGAAATGGACCTTTGACCTCCCTCCATACATATGTAAGTATGCATAAGAGTGCTTGCTCAAGTGTGTACACACACACACACACACACACAAAAAAAAAAAATAAAAATAAATAGGTTTTTGTTTTGATCTGAGACAGGATCTCATATAGTCCAGGCTAGCCTTGAACTTACTCTATAGCTTGGAATGACCTTGAATTTGCCTCCACCACCTGAGTGCTGGGATTGCAGGCATACCCCACCATGCCCAGCAAGGACTTTTACCTGCTGAAACATCTGGCAGGGCCAAAGAATCATTTTCAAAAATAAGTTTTTGTTAGAAATGCTGGAAGCCTCTGCTTGGTTCTTTCTGTCTTTTGTAAATGTTTTCCATCCCATCCTCTTAGCTCTTACTGGATAGATAAATGGATGATTAATAATCTGGAAAGAAAGCTGGAGCCATTGGCACGGTTTATGTGCCAGCTGCTATTATGCAAAATTGTTATTCAGATTATGCAAACATTGTCCTCTCAGTGGGGTGAACTTGCTCCAAAGGGAGGTGAGGAAGACTGGGGGGAGGAAGAGGACCTCAAAAGCACAGGCAGAGGGTCCCAAAGCCCAGGAGCAGTCAGGGATGCCACATCCTACTTGAAGTTCCTTCAACACCATCCTGTCATTCAGAATGTGCACGCTGATCTCCAGAGAAGCAGAAACAGGAGGATACCAGGGTCTGTAAGCCAGCCAGCCTAGCCGATGGGCAAGCTCCAGGCCCGTGAGAGACCCTGTCTCAAAACCCAAGATGGACAGTTCCTGGGGAATGATACCTGATACACACACACACACACAAACACACACACACACACACACACACACACACACACACACACACACACACACACACAATTTTTAATAAAAATGTCAGGCTGGGGGAATGAAACCAGTAGAGTTGCTGCTGACAGAAAGTAAGCCACTTAGCTCTCCTCTCTCAGGATCTGGATTGCTCACTTGGAAAAAGAATTGAACATGGGTGTGGTGGTACAAGCCTGTCACCCCAGCACAGGAGAACCTGGGACAGGAGAACAAGTTTTTCTTTTTTCTTTTTTTCTTTTTTCTTTTAATTTATTTATTAGTTCTAGTTAGGGAACAAGTTTGTTTCACATGTAAGTCCCTTCTCCCTCTCCCTCCCCTCACCCCAATCCCTCCTCCCCCACCTCCATCCTACCCCCCACTCCATCCACCCACCACTCCCCTGGCAGGATAGGGCCCTCAACGGGGACTCTGCAAAGTCCACCAAATCTTCCTGTGCTGGTCCTGGTCCCTTCCCCATGTGTCCAGGGCCAGAGTGTAACCCTTCACATGGGATGGGCTCTCAAAGTCCCTTCTTGCACCAGGGAAAAATACTAATCCACCACCAGAGGCTCCCTGGAGTGCAGAGGCCTCCTTATTGACATCCATGTTCAGGGGTCTGGATCAGTCTTGTACTGGCCTCCCCGACAGCATCTGGGGTCGATGTGCTCTCCCTTGTTCAGGCCAACTGTTCCTGTGGGTTTCTCCAACCTGGTACGGACCCCTTCGCTCTTCATTACTCCCTCTCTTCAACTAAATTCCCGATTTCAGCTCAGTGTATATCTGTGCATGTCTGTCTCTGCTTCCATCAGCCACTGGATGAGGGCTCTAGGATGGCATAAAGAGAAGTCATCAATCTCATTTTAGGGGAAGGGCTTTTAGGTTATCCTCTCCACCATTGCCTGGATTGTCAGATCGTGTCATCCTTGTAGGTCTCTGGAGATCTCCCTGGTTCCAGATCTCTTCTTGGACCTATAGTGGCTCCCTCTGATATGGTATCTCTCATCCTGCTCTCTCTCCTCTATTCTTCCCCCAACTCAATATTTCTGCTCCTCCATTTCCTCTCCTCTACTCCTCTTCTCTTGCTCTTATTGTAGCAGCTCCCTCCCCCTACCCTCATGCCCCCAATTAGTTCAGGAGTTCATGCCACTTCCATTCCTGGGGACCATTTATCCTTTAGAGTCCTTCATGTTTCCTAGTTTCTTTTGTGAAGAGGATTATAGGCTGGTAATCCTTTGCTCTATGTCTAAAATTCATATATGAGTGAGTACATACCATGTTTGTCTTTTTGTGACTGGGTTACCTCACTCAGGATGGTTTCTTCTAGTTCCATCCATTTGCCTGCGAATTTCAAGATTCCATTGCTTTTTTCTGCTGAGTAGTACTCCATTGTATAAATGGACCACATTTTCTCAATCCATTCTTCAATTGAGGGGCATCTGGGTTGCTTCCAGGTTCTGGCTATTACAAACAATGCTGCTGTGAACATGGTTGAACATATGTCCTTGTTGTGTGAACGTGCACTATTTGGGTATATACCCAGAGAGGAATGGCTGGATATTGAGGTAGACTGATTTCCCATTTTTCTGAGCAACCACCATACTGATTTCCAGAGTGGTCTTACAAGTTCGCACTCCCACCAGCAATGGAGGAGTGTTCCTTTTTCTCCACATCCTCTCCAGCATAGATTGTCATTGGTATTTTTGATTTTAGCCATTCTGACAGGTGTGAGGTGGTATCTCAGAGTTGTTTTGAGTTGCATTTCTCTGATGGCCAAGGATTTTGAGCACTTTCTTAAGTGTCTTTCAGCCATTTCAGATTCCTCTGTTGAGAATTCTCTATTT
The DNA here is from genome assembly GCF_003668045.3 of Cricetulus griseus. Lineage (NCBI taxonomy): Eukaryota > Metazoa > Chordata > Mammalia > Rodentia > Cricetidae > Cricetulus > Cricetulus griseus. The sequence continues at coordinate 100,986,272 of NC_048597.1, forward strand.
AGTTCTGCACCCCACTTTTTAATTTCATTGTTTGGTGTTTTGGTGGCTAGCTTCTTGAGCTCCTTATATATTTTGGAAATCAGTCCTCTGTCAGATGTGGGATCAGTGAAGATCTTTTCCCATTCTGTAGGTGGTCGTTTTGTCCTACTGACTGTTTCCTTTGCCTTGCAGAAGCTTCTCAGTTTCAGGAGGTCCCATTTATTAATTGCAGACCTCAATGTCTGTGCTACTGGCGTAATGTTCAGGAAGCAGTCTCCTGTGCCAATTTGTTCAAGGGTAATTCCCACTTTCTCTTCCAGAAGATTCAGTGTGGCTGGATTTATGCTGAGATCTTTGATCCATTTGCACTTAAGTTTTGTGCATGGTGACAGGTATGGATCTATCTGCAATTTTCTGCATGTCCGAATCCAATTGTACCAGCACCATTTGTTGAAGATGCTATCTTTTTTCCATTGTATAGATTTAGCACCTTTGTCAAAAATAAGGTATTCGTATGTGCATGGGTCAATATCAGGGTTTTCAATTCGATTCCATTGGTCTATCTGTCTATTTTTGTGCCAATACCAAGCTGTTTTCAGAACTATGGCTCTATAGTAGAGCTTGAAGTCGGGGATGGTGATGCCTCCAGAAGATCCTTTATTGTAAAGAGTTGTTTTGGCTATCCTGGGTTTTTTATTTTTCCATATAAAGTTGAATATTGTTCTTTCAATGTCTGTGAAAAACTGTGTTGGGATTTTGATGGGGATTGCATTGAATCTGTAGATTGCTTTTGGCAGGATTGCCATTTTTACTATGTTAATTCTACCTATTCAAGAGCATGGGAGATCTTTCCATTTTCTGGTATCTTCTTTAATTTCTTTCTTTAAAGTCTCAAAGTTCTTATTGTACAGGTCTTTCACTTTTTTGGTTAGTGTTACCCCAAGATATTTTATGTTGCTTGTGGATATTGTGAAAGGTGATGTTTCCCTGATTTCTTTCTCATTGGATTTATCATCTGTATATAGTAGGGCTACTGATTTTTTTGAGTTAATTTTGTATCCTGCTACCTTGCTGAAGGTGTTTATCAGCCATAGGAGTTCCCTGGTAGAGTTTTTCGGGTCACTAATGTAGACTATCATGTCGTCTGCAAATAGTGAAAGTTTGACTTCATCCTTTCCAATTTGTATCCCTTTGATCCCCTTTTCTTGTCTTATTGCTCTAGCCAGAACTTCAAGTACAATATTGAAGAGATATGGAGAGAGTGGACAGCCTTGTCTTGTTCCTGATTTTAGAGGAAACGCTTTGAGTTTCTCTCCATTTAGTTTGATGTTGGCTATTGGTTTGGTGTATATTGCATTTATCATGTTTAGATATGTTCCTGTTATTTCTGTTCTCTCCAAGATCTTTATCATGAAGGGATGTTGGATTTTCTCAAAGGCTTTTTCATCGTCTAGTGAGATGATCATGTGGTTTTCTTTTTCAGTTTGTTTATATGGTGGATTACATTGATGGATTTTCGTATGTTGAACCATCCTTGCATCCCTGGGATGAAGCCTACTTGATCATGGTGGATGATTTTTCTGATTTTTCTTGGATTCGGTTCGCCAATATTTTATTGAGTATTTTAGCGTCCATGTTCATGAGGGATATTGGTCTGTAGTTCTCTTTTTTAGTCATATCTTTGTGTGGCTTGGGTATCAAAGTGATTGTAGCCTCGTAGAAAGAGTTTGGCAATATCCCATCTGCTTCTATTGTGCGGAACAGTTTGAGGAGTACTGGAATTAGCTCTTGTTTGAATTTCTGGTAGAATTCTACAGTGAAGCCATCTGGCCCTGGGCTTTTTTTGGTTGGGAGGCTTTTGATGACTGCTTCTATTTCATTAGGGGTTATAGGTTGATTTAAACTGTTTATCTGATCTTGATTTAATTTTGGTTAAGTGATATTTATCCAGAAAGCTGTCCATTTCCTTTAGATTTTCCAATTTTGTGGAGTACAGGTTTTCAAAGTATGACCTGAAGATTCTCTGGATTTCCTCAGTGTCCGTTGTTATATCCCCCTTTTCATTTCTGATTTTGTTAATTAGCATGCTCTCTCTCTGCCTTTTGGTTAGTTTGGCTAGAGGTTTGTCTATCTTATTGATCTTCTCAAAGAAACAACTCTTTGTTTCATTGATTCTTTGCACTGTTTTCCTAGTTTCTACTTTGTTGATTTCGGCTCTCAGGTTGATTATTTCTTGGCATCTACTCCTCCTTGGTGTGTTTGCTTCTTTTTGCTCTAAAGCTTTCAGTTGTTCTGTCAATTCTCTAATGTGACTTTCCTCCAGTTTCTTCATGTGGGCACTTTCTGCTATGAACTTCCCTCTTAGCACTGCTTTCAGAGTGTCCCATAAGTTTAAGTATGTTGTGTCTACATTCTCATTAAATTCTAGGAAGTCTTTAATTTCTTTTTTTATTTCCACATGAATGTAGGTTTTCTGCAATTCGTATTGCTATTGAATTCTAGCTTTAATGCATGGTGGTCTGATAAGATACAGGGGGTTATTTCAATTCTTTTGTAACTGTGGAGGTTTGCTTTGCTGCCAACTATGTGGTCAATTTTGAGAAGGTTCCATGTGGTGCTGAGAAAAAGGTATATTCTTTTGTGTTTGGATGGAATGTTGAATAGATATCTGTTAAACCCAGTTGGGTCATAACTTCTGTCAGATCCTTTGTTTCTTTGTTAAGTTTCTGTCTGGTGGTCCTGACTAGTGGTGTAAGGGGGGTGTTGAAGTCTCCTACTATAAGTGTGTGTGGTTTTATGTGTGGTTTGAGCTTTAGTAATGTTTCTTTTACAAATGTGGGTGCTTTCGTATTTGGGGCATAGATGTTCAGGATTGAGACTTCATCTTGATGGACTTTTCCTGTGATGAGTATGAAATGCCCTTCTTCATCTCTTTTGATTGCTTTTAGTTTAAAGTCTAATTTGTTAGATATTAGGATTGCTACACCAGCTTGTTTCTAGAGCCCATTTGATTGGAAAATTTTTTCCCATCCTTTTACTCTGGGATATCGCCTGTCTTTGAAATTGAGGTGTGTTTCTTGTAAACAGCAGAAGGATGGATTCTGTCTTCGTATCCATTCTGTTAGCTTATATCTTTTTATGGGTAAGTTAAGACCATTGACATTTAGGGATATTAATGTCCATTGTTCATTGGTTCTTCTTTGTTTTGGATTTATTGTTGGTGGTGTCATTGCGTGTGGATTTCGCCCTCCTGTTTCTTTTTGCATTTGGTAAAATTAGATTATCTATTGCCAGTGTTTTTGTGAGTGTAGTTATGTTCGTTGGGTTGAGTTTTCCTTCCAGAACCTTCTGTAGTGCTGGATTTGTAGATATGTATTGTTTAAATCTGTTTTTTTTTTTCATGGAATATCTTGTTTTCTCCATCTATAGTGATTGAAAGTTTTGCTGGGTACAGTAGTCTGGGTTGACATCCATGCTCCCTTAGTGCTTGTAGGGTATCTATCCAAGACCTTCTGGCTTTCAGAGTTTCCATTGAGAAGTCGGGTGTGATTCTGATTGGTTTGCCTTTATATGTTACTTGGCCTTTTTCCTTTGCTGCTCTTAATATTTTCTCTTTATTCTGTAGATTTGGTGTTTTGATTATTATGTGGGGGGGGGACTTCTTTTTGTGGTCCAGTCTGTTTGGTGTCCGGTAAGCTTCTTGTACTTTCATAGGCATATCCTTCCGTAGGTTGGGGAAGTTTTCTTCTATGATTTTGTTGAATATGTTTTCTGTACCTTTGAGCAGTGTTTCTTTACCTTCTTCTAGGTTTGGTCTTTTTACCATGTCCCATATTTCCTGGATATTTTGTGTTAGGGATTTGTTGGACTTGAGGTTTTCTTTGGTTGATGAATGTATATCCTCTAGGGAGTCTTCAATAGCTGAGATTCTCTCTTCCATCTCTTGAATTCTATTGGTTATACTCACATCTTTAGTTCCTGATTGTTTATCCAGCCTTTCCATTTCCAGCATCGCCTCATTCTGTGTTTTCTTTATTGTGTCTATTTCAGCTTTCATGGTTTGAACTGTTTCAAGAACTTCCTTCACTTGTTTGGATGTTTTTTTCTTGGATTTCTTTAGATTCTTTAAGAGATTTTTTTTATTTCTTGAATTTTTTGGTTTGTCTTTTCCTCCATTTCGTGTAATTTTTTGTTTGCTTTTCTTCTGTTTCTTTAAGGGATTTTCTTGTTTCCTCTTTAAAGGTCTCTATCATCTTGCTGAGATAATTTTTGAGGTCCATCTCATCTTCATGCTCTGTGTTGGGCTTTTCAGATCTTTCTGGAGTGGAGTTCCTAGATTCTGGTGGTGTCATATTGGTCTTTCTGTTGTTGCGTGAAATCTTATTCTGTCTTCTTCCCATATCTTCTTTTAGTGGGTGCAGGTGGGGTCTCTCTATCTCCTCTTGTGACCCAGTGGTGTGTGTGGGCCAGGAATTCAATGTCCAGAACTCTGGATGGTCTTGCCTCTCCTGGTAGTCTCCTCACTCGTTGTGGATCAGTTGGCGGAAAGAGATGGAAGAGTGGGGTGTTCCCAGATTCAGGGATCTCCTCCTTGTCTGTGCGTGTTTACCCAAAGCCAGCAGGCGCAGGCGCAGGGGGGAGGGGGGGAGGGGGGGGACTGGCGGGGATGGGCACAGCGGGGGGGTTGAGTGGTGTTTTGGGCGGGAGTTGGGTAAGGGCAGAGACTCACTCACCTAGTTCCTGGGTCGGTCGGCAGAAAGGGTGAGAACAAGTTTTTAAGACTGGCCTGTGCTATACAATGAGAGTCTGTCTCAAGAGGAGGGGAAGGAAGAGGAGGAGGGGGGAGGAGGAAAGGGAGGAAGCAGATGGGGAGGAATAGGAAAGGGTAGCCTTTGGTGGAGGGGAAAGAAGAGGAAAGGGGACAAAGGAGAAGGGAAGGGGAAGAGGAGGGGTAAGAGGAGGGGGAGAGACCCTCTCTACATGAGTAAATCATGCCTGGTACTGTAGGAGATTTTTAAATTTTACTTTATGCTTGAATGTTTTACCTGTATGAATGTATGTCCACTATGTGTATACAATGCCCAAGGAGGCCAGAAGAGGAGGGCATTGTATCCCCTGGACCTGGAATTACAGACATGTGGGCACAGGCACTCAAACCTTGGTTCTCCAGAAGACATGCTGCAATAAATCTCTTGATTGCGGAGCCACCTCTCCAGATCCCATGTCATGTCTGGTACTGTAAACCTGATCAAAAGCTCATGGCTAGTAGGGGGAGAGGGGCGCATCATCACTACCAGGATAATAACATCCCATGCCCATCTGTTGGTGGGATGTACTGCAAGGACATAGCATCGCCAAATGTAGGGCACATCCTCCAACCACAAACAGGCAGTCAAGGAACTTTGTGCCAACAGCTGCCCCAGACTCTCCCAATGCTCAGGCCACAAAGCTGGAGTTGGGGGAACTGCCACACACCAGTACCTGGGGAGATGGTTCCTAAACTGCCATGTGGAGCCCACTTCAAAGTGACGGAAGCAACAGCAGAAGCTCTATGAATGAAGATGCACATGACTTTCTTCGAGCCCAGAAATCTGTCGAGACTCAGACATCTGCAGCTCCGGAGAAGACTAATTTCAGCATCTTCCTGCGCTCCATTGCCTTCTCTTACAGGGATCTGATCTGGCAAACACTTTGGGGTTCCACAAGCTGGGGTGACGGGCGTGATGTCTAAGAATATCTGAAGCTGCTTCCCAGCCGTATGTGGTGCTGTTTGCCGTGTGTGTGTGTGTGTGTGTGTGTGTGTGTGTGTGTGTGTGTGTGTGTGTGTGTGTGTTTCCCAGAGCCTGTCTCTGGATATCCATCTGCTCTATAGCCTGGACACTTGGTGAGTCCATGATACCAACTAGACTTCAGATCTGAGGGCCAGCAAGATGGCTCCGAAGGTACAGGAGCTTGCCACCAGGCCTGATGAAATGTGTTTGATCACCGAGATTCCTGCGACAGAAGGAGAGAACAGAGTCCTACGTATTGTCCTCTGACTGCCACATGCATTTGCTGGCACACATGCGTGCTCTCCCACACATATGCACAAATGAATAAATGTAAAATATAAAGAAGGGCCAGAGAGATGGTTCAGAGTTAGAAGGCACTGGCTCCTCTTGCACAAGATGGGAGTTCAATTTTCAGAACCTACATGGTGGCCCTCAAATGCCTATCAACTCCAGCTTCAAGTGATTGACGCCCCCTTCTGGCCGCCAAGGCACTGCCGACATGGTATTACACATAAATGAAAATCAAATTTGAAAAAATAAAATAAGCTGGGCATGGAGGTGCATGCCTTTAACCCCAGCACTCAGGAGGCAGAGGCAGGCAGAGTTGGAGAGTGGCCTGGTCTACATTGTGAGAACCTTCTTAAAAGATGAATTAATTTTAATTGGGTGAAATAAGAACCCAGACCCTCACCTCCAGAGGAACTGACACAGGCTGGCTGTTATCTTCAAGAACATTTACCTCTATGGGAAAATCTGCTTGTACAGCTATTCTCAAACTAAAGGAGGACAGATGGGTGTCCTGACCAACTTGAGAAGCTGCACATTTGGGGACTGTTGCTCAGTGATATAGTGCTTATATAACCTGCCTAAGGTTCCAGGTTCCACCCTCAGCAATCTCAGCACTGCAAAAAGGAAGTTTTGATCCAGGTGTGGTGTCATATCCTGTAATCCCAGAATTTGGGGAGTAGAGGCAGAAGGATCAAGAGTTCAAGATCATCCTCGGCTACTTAGTGAGTTTGACGCCAGCCCAAGAACCTACATAAGAACCTGGCCCAAGGGGGCTTAAGAGATGGCTCAGCAGCTAAGAGCACTGACTGCTCTTCCAGAGGACCTGGATTCAATTCCCAGCACCCACATGGCAGCTCACAACTAATTCCAGTTCCAGGGGATCTGGCATCCACATACATGCAGGCAAAACATCAATGTACATACACTAAAAATAAAGTTTTTTTTTAAAAGAACCTGGTCCAAAAAGTTAGAAAGAAGAGACAGACGGATGGGGGTGGGGGAGGCAGGCTAGCAGGCAGATGGATCTGATCAAGTGGGGCAGAAGTGAGCCCTGAAACTGACTGCATTGCCAAGTCTAGAAGAGAGACCATCCTTTAGATGCAAGGTTCCAGTGAGCCTCCACCTCTGCCTGGCTCTCTTTGGGAAGCCAAGCCCTGTGGATCATGGCTGACTATGGCCCCTGCAGATCCCAAGCCCCTCTGGATGCAGGGCCTGTGCCACTTGGCCCACTTGACTTGCCAGGGGTTAGGACAATGCAGCTAGAGTTGAGAGGGGAGGAAAGGGTCACCAGACTTCTTCCTCTCTTTCCTGTCACCCCTTCTAAACCCACAGCTCCAGCCAGGGTCTCTCCCCCAGCCCAGGAACTGCCCACTTTAACCAGAATCTACATTGGAATCTCCATGGCTGCACTGTGCCTCTCAAAGGCAGGAATGACTAACCTGTCTTGGGATTGAATCATTGCTAAGGAGTAGAGGATTTGAATCCCAAACAAATTAGTTTCAGTGTAATTATTATACATTTCAGTATAAAGCTGTTCCTGCTGTTGTGGTAGCTCTGCCTTCAATCTCAGGCAGAGGCAGGTGAATCTCTGTGAGTTCAAGGCCAGCCTGGTTTACAAATCGAGTTCCAGAGCAACCAGGGCCACACACATTCTGAGACCATTTAAAAGCAAAGCATGTTCTTCCCAGGAAGAGGAGACATTAGACTCATTTGTCTGTGAACGGAAAACAGCCTTCCCGAAAACAGCCTTCCCAGTACAGAGTTGCTTCCTTGTAACTTTTGACTTGCTTTGTTTTATTGAGATAGAGTCTGAATGTAGTCCAGGCTGGCCCTGGACTCCATACATAGCAAAGGATGACCTTGAACTCCCCTTTGCCTCCACCTCCCAGGATCACAGCTCCATGCCCCCACACTCAGTTTGCTTGCTTTCAACTCTTACTTCAAGAGCTGTATTCTTCAATTTAAAAGAAATGACATAATTTTACATATTTCTGGGGTTAGAGCGACATTTCAATCTGCTATTCACATGTGATCAGATTGAGATCTGTGGTATATCCATCATATTGAACAGTTATCATTTCTTCATGTTTAGGTTCGCTCAAAATCCTCTCAATTAGCTGTTCTGACAAACAGAATTAATTGCTGTCAACCATAATCATCCTCTTCTACTACAGAACATTAGGCTTTATTGAGCCCACAGCGCTGCACCCCTGAGCTCATCCATCATTCTTTCCCCAGTACCCACATTTCTGATCACCTTGGTATTTGGGATTTTAAATAGTTGGGACTCATGTGACAAGAATAACAAGCTTTGGTAACTGACTACTTACTGTGTATGGCTGATCTTGGCTGTCAGTTTGACACAACTGGGAGGAAGGAACCTCAACTGAGAAATTGCCTCTATCAGACTGGACTGTAGAGTGGGTGGTGCCATCCCTGAGCAAGTGGTGCCTGGGCTGTATTTAAAAATAAATAAATAAATAAAAATGCTAGCTAAGCAAACCAGCAAACAGTGTTCCTATAGTTTCTGTTTCAAGCTCCTTGAGTTCCTGCCTTGGTTTCCCTTGATGATGGAAACTGTCTGTCAAATAAACCCTTTTCTTTCCAAGTTGTTTTTAAGTCAGGTGTGTATCACAGCAACAGAAAAGCAAACAAGGACAACTATTATCACAGATGAGTCCGTAAATTTCTAGCTCATTATTGTGCAAGTTAAGTCTTTGGAATCTGAACCAGTTGGTGAGGGTTGTGTCTGAAGTCCTGGCTCTCAAGACCAAGGGCCCCTTTCACCCCTCAGGGTATGAAAGGACACAAAGCAGATGTGAGATAGGACCACAGGGTGGGTACCAGGGCCAGGAACTTCTCTGTGGAAAGATGACCTACCTAATCCAACATCCATAGACGCAATGCTGTAGAATTTGGTCCCCCAAGAGAAACAGCCGCCATCTTCATCAGATCAGCCTTGCTTGCTTACCAGTCCATCACATGTGGCTTATGGACTGTTGATACTCCCTCGAGTGGGGAAGGTGTGAGGAAAGCCTTCACTCTTCCTAGTCTTGTGCATGCAGTTCCTCCCTAACTAGATAGAGATGGCCTTGGAACCTCAGCAGCTGCTAGAGTATTAAAGGCTGGAGAGTGCTGTGGAATATTAGTTGAAGATGTACTACATTTGTTTATGCTGTGTAACATTTGTCTAATGATGCAAAGATGTGTTGCATTCTTTTTGTTTGTTTGGTTTGGGGTTTTTGTTTTGGTTTTTCAAGACAGGGTTTCTCTGTGCAGCCCTAGCTGTCCTGGGACTAGCTTTTGTAGACCAAGCTGGCCTTGAACTCAGAGATCCACATGCCTCTGCCTCCTGAGTGTTGGGATTAAAGTGTTGCATTCTGTTATGTTGCATTTGTTTAACTCTGTGAAGCTGTGTTACTTTGCCATCTGAAATACCTGACTGGTCTAAGAGCTGAACGGCCAATAGTGAGGCAGGAGAAAGGATAGGTGGGGCTGGCAGGTAGAGAGAATAAATAGGAGGAGAAATCTGAGAAGAGAGATCAAGGACAAGAAAAGGAGGGGGGGGCTTCAGGGGCCAGCCACCCAGCTACACAACAAGCCACGAAGTAATAAGTAAAGTACATAAAAAGGTAAAATCCCAGAGGCAAAAGGTAGACATGATAATTTATAAAAAGCTGGCTAGAAATAAGCCAAGCTAAGGACAGGTATTTATAAGAAAGAATAAGTCTCCATGTACTTATTTGGGGGCAGGGTGGTGGGCCCCAAAGAACAAGAGTTAAAAAACAAAACCAACAAAACAAAACAGAAGAGTTTAAATGAATGGGGCTCCGTCTATGCAGCTATTGGGAGCCATCATCCATGCTCGGTGTAGACTTTACAGTGTGGCTGTTTTTTTTTTTTTAAGATTTTATTTATTTATTATGTATACAACATTCTGCTTCCATGTATATCTGCACACCAGAAAAGGGCACCAGATCTCATAACGGATGGTTGTGAGCCACCATGTGGTTGCTGGGAATTGAACTCAGGACCTCTGGAAGAGCAGTCGGTGCTCTTAACCTCTGAGCCATCTCTCCAGCCCCCAGTGTGGCTGTTTTAGTCACCCACATCGCCAGCCTTCACCCACTCTGTAAGGCACCCGATAAATTCACTGGTTGTCCAGAGCAAACTCAGATGAAACTGTACTCTGGTTTGTCATTGGGACCTTATGAGAAAGGGACAGATGTTGCTTATGTCTCCACAGGGGAGGAATTGCATTTCATCTGCCCATCTTGAAGGGGCACAACATTGGTGAGCTCTTTTGTGGCCTTACGACATCACCACTACCCATCATGTACAGTTCGGGATCTCAGGAGGCTATAAACTAAGGCGTGGAGAAGCCAGTAGTGCATTGAGCCAGTCTTCCAGCTCCTCTTCTCTTTACCCAATTTGGTCTCAGTCCTGTCAGACACCTTCAGAGTAACACCCCACTAGCCACCTCTAACCTGTGCCAGGGGACTACCCCCTCCTAGCTGGCAGACACCATGTCAGGTGGTTTGGTTATTGTTCACCTGTCTGGAATGGCCCAGAACCTGGCATTTAAAAGGCAATCTGTGTTTTCTGGAGAGCCAAGTGGATCCAATCATCTTCATGGCATTTCCCAGTGTAAGTAACCCAATGCCTTCTCCTCCCAACAGAAGACAAACAAGCACCTGTTCGGGTGTCGGTGACATGGTTACCTTCTGTCCAGTACATGCTGTGTCGGAAGAACATGGCTTAGGGCTAGAGGTCATGGGTTGGCAGTAGAAAGCCTGTCCAGAACCACCACCCCCCCAGGAAGGGGTTGGGGTGGGCTCAATGCCAACATAGGCAAAGCCTCAGGTTCCCCTTCCAGGGTTACAAAATAAAGACAATACCCTTGCTTGGACATGGCTTGGACAGGGAGCACCAATGTCTCCGAGTGCAGTGCTGTCCCTTGATCTATAAGCCTGAACACCACCACTCCTCCAACCCTGTTTCCCAGTCATACTCAGTGGTCGCAGATCTTTGTTTAATCCCAAGTCCTTCCAGCCAGAATTCCTGCTTGTCCCTGGAAGCCACAAAGGGCAGGCCAGCAAGGAGACCCTGGAGTGTCAAGCCTCTGCATTGCAGAGGCTTTCCAGCAGGACCTGCTGCCTGAGACACTCTTGGTGTGAGAGGCCAACTGAGCCATCATCCCTCTTCTTCCCACTGCCCCCCACACACACACACACATATGACAATAAGGCAAATGACAAATACCGTAATACAAGAAAATGGTTTTATTCTAATTTTTAGTTGCAGACAGCTCACAAATACACTGCCTCTGGTGATACATGGAGTATATGCAGGTATACTCTGATGACTTCAGCTAAAAAAAGCAGCTGACACTCATGACAAGTGGGGAAGTGACGACCTCTGAGGTTTCCCTACATGATCTATTCTGTTAATGTCACTTTAAAAACTGCAGACTACACGGTATGTGTGGGCAGAACGGCCGCTGAGTGCATGTCCTGACACTAGAGTATAATAAACAGCATACAGCCAACATTTACATGATTCACACCAAAATGATGACACCCCAAAACATGTTCCTTTTAAAGGACAGGTTTATCAATAAAATACTATATTTCTGTAATACTCTGCCTGATGCTTCATACACTGTGGGGAAGTTAAATGTGAGTCTAGTCATCAGCCTCAGGGAGGGGCCTTTCCCATCAGCTTTATTAAAAAAAGAGTCACAATTAGGTCATAAATAAAGAGGCAAATTATTAATTCCATGGTCGAGGTTTAGGAGGAACACTTGTGAAAATTAGTTTGATGCACAGCCAAGTTCTACAGCACCGACAGCAATTGCTCTCTGCTCTCACTTGTCCTGCCCACCCTGAAAGTGGCAAGCTGCTAGAGATGGGAAATTCAATGAACTCTACTCAGGAGCTTATCTTTCCAAATTGGGGGCAGGGAGTAAATCCAACAAAATGGCGGACTAGCACAGACCCTAAGAAAGGCGTCTGAAACCAGGGCAACTGTGTGCTATAAAGCAACCCCCAACAACTGACAGGAGCAAAGCCTGCCCTGGGCTTGCACTTCTGCCTGGAGTCTGTTTCCCTAAGGATCTCGAATCTACAGAATACCTCACAAGTGCACCTGCCTCAGTCCCCACACAGGAAAACAATGCTTATGTTCTTGAACTCCCAGCAAACACCCTAGAAATAACACTGACCACTTCTGAGCCATTGAAGGCCACCAGCTCTGTCAAAACATAGCTGACGACACCCGACAGCATTTTCTAATCCCAACTTCATCATTAGAAAGGCACCAACTGTAATGGCGGAGGCAACCTGGGGCATCACTAGGGCCGCACACCAGTGTGGCAAGCCTTCTTTCTAAGATTTAAGTGTGGCTTTCTAGAAACCCCAAGACCATGTGCTAGATGATTTTCCCCCAAATATAAAATCCTATGTTTCTAATTTAAAAGGCTCAGCAGTGAGGGGACCTGCTGTCACTCTGTGCCTTCCAACTTGCCCATGAACCACCTCTACAACTTTCACTCCCATTGTTTCAAACCCATTCCTCCAATACTTCACCTTCCCAGACACTACACTTGCCTCCAACACCCTCTCCTGAGACCCTGCAACTACCACACTTGACAGATCAGGGGGACCTAGAGACTCTTAGGAATCCATTTTCTTACTGGTGGGAGGGGAACCTGAAGGAAACCACTTGCTGTACTGAATACCGTGGGCTAAGAACATGTCTTCTTCTCTGGATCCTGAGCTGAAGACAGAGACGTTAACTCAGTAGATCAGTTAGACAGCCAACCTCTGTGTGCTGGTGAGAGACCTTGTCCCCGAAGTCCAGAGTCTAGATATCACCGCCATCCCCAACAGGCTTCATTGTGACAATGTGCTATGAGAATAGGATTTGAGATCCTGGCTGTGAATGCTGAACTGATCTCCATCATGGGCTTGTGAGAAGACAGCAGTCTCCACCTTCCCCTGATGAGGGAACATGGCCAAGCCACGCTGTGCTCTGAAGCAGTGAGTCCAGTGGAGAAGGGGCAAGGGTCAACACAAATGCTCTGAGAAAATGGTTGCCCCTGTGCTCACCAACTATCTCAAGCTGCCAGGGAATGGGAGGCCTCAGAAAGGAACGACTGCAGGGCAGGGTCCAGTCCTTCCTTTCAGGAACCAAAGCAAAAAGAATGTAAGCAGAGGCTGTGCCACTGTTTGGTCATGAGTGTCAATCCAGATGCTTTCGGTGAAACATGCTCTCAACAATCATCACACAGGCAGAGGGGGTGTTTGTGGAGAAGGCACTTAAGGCAGAACATAGCAAACCCTGCTGCTTGGTTAAAGCATAATTGGCTGACTGGACCTGACAGGAGGCCTGGACAGGACTGCCGCTCTTCATGCTCAGCCAAGGCCCAATGAAGCGTCACCTTCACCCATCTGTGGTGCTTCAGGAACAAGCTTCCATACGTCCCCAAACACACCCACCCTTACCACACCAGGTCTTCAGGTGAGGATAGTGCAACATGTGTGGTGCCAGAAAAATTGGCTCAGAAGCTTCTAGAAGGTGTGCTGTACATTTCTCATCTGACTCACAGTTTACACCAACTACTATAAGCAGCCTGGGCTCTTGCTAACTCAGCCGCTTGCTTCCATGGCACAGGCTGGAACCAACTGACAGACTGGTGGCCCCAGAGCATGGCATCTCCACTACACACCTCAGGCTGAGTCTGATTCCCTCGAAGGCAGTCATAGAAGAAGTCATGGTCATTCCAGGCCTGAATCTGAAGAAGGCCTGGCCACTTCTGCCTTTGGGCTTTAGGAGACACATAAAGGCCCAATCACTCTGCTAGTGAGGCTACACAGACACCCAGGAGAAAAGAACTGGAAGACACCACAAGTGAGACAGAAGCTCAGTGTCTCGGCCATGCTGCCAACTCCCCAAGTGATCCCACAGGACAGTGGGGCTCATGCAAGCCAGATAAGACTGAGGAATGGGTAGGGTGGGTCAGTCAGGAAAAGAGAATCAGATGCCGCTCACCCAAGGGTCTTACTAATACAAGATGGTGACTCCAGTGCAAAGACAACATGGCCACTTTCCCACCTTTTCTCTGTCCACACCTGAAGCCAAGGGGTCACCTTCAGAGGAAAGACTTCTCATCCACCAATTCCCATGGCCTTTCAGCCATGACTTTTTATCCCCTGACTCATATCACTGGTTGAATGATCGCTTTGCTACCAAAGTGAATTGTCCTTGACTGAGTCGTTTCCCGTGGGGCCTCCCTGGGTCATTCTGTACTGAATGTGCCCCAAGCATCTGCAGGGAGTGCCATGGTGCTGACTGTGGGCCGCCAAGGAATGGCTGGGTCTTGGCTGGGTCTTGAGGGTGGACTCATGCTGTCGTCATCAGTCTGCTATAAAAGCGAGGCCAGCCCTCGTGCTCTTTCCATCTGCTGTGGCACACCAGAAAGCCCTCACCAGTGCAAACCTACAGCCTGGCCTCCCAGTCCCTGGAACTAAACAGCGAGTCTCTGCAATGATGAGTGACCCTAAACAATCCCTGGGCGGTAGAAGATGAGCAGTGGTTTACAGACTTGCTGGCTTCTCAAGGAGGTTGTTCCTGAATTTCCCCAAATCCTTTCTTCTTACAAGGGGCCCATGATTCCCCAAAGAGACAGGGGTAAAAGAAAGTCAGATCAGTTAAGGTCATAAAAAGAAACAAAATCCTGCCCATAACTACAATTTGAGTCCCATAATGTGTAAAATACAGAGCACAATTTAGCTGATTCCACAACTCAAAACCAATTCTATGAAAACAGCACTGTTGACAACGCAGAGCGGTTTCCCCTTATCTGAGGAAGGGAGATGCCGATTAGACGCGTGCTCTTCAAATGGTTCCAAACTTCGCTTCTCAAAAGTCAACCCCGGGCGGGCAAGCTTCTGAACACGTGGGTCCTGGAAACTTTCTCGTCTAGTCTTGACATTTTTAGGGAAGGGGTGAAAGTTCGAATCTGAGGAAGAAAGAAGTTTTGACTTTTAGGGAGCACACATAGATAAGCATGGAGAGTCTCATATTCTCTGAGGGTGCAGGGCACTGAAACCAGCATGTCACACACATGCCAGACAAACGCTCTCTGCTGAAATACTGCTGACAGGAATTTTAGTGTGTGATACCATACTGTATGTTTCTAACATGGCACACAAGCCTGCATCACCTATGTGGATCCACCACAGTGAGTGCCAGGGAGGCCCCCACAGGGAAACGACTCAATCAAAAGACAGTGGAGCCCGGGACCCCAAGCCCTCAGAAGCATGGCTGCTCCTGACACCAAGAGATCACAGGCAGCAGGGCCTGTGCCACTCGAGCCCAGTTCTACTAGCAGAACAGTGATGGCTGCTCTTCATTACTGCCAACTGCTTGCTGTTAAGGGCCAGTCACACCCCCATGTAGTTATCTGATCTGATTTTAATGCTCAGTGAACTGTAAACCAAACCCAGCCTGCAGAGGGACAAGGCCAGAAAAAAAGAGGCTGGTTTTCAAAGCTGAGTCAGAGTAGGTTTTGCTCTGGCATACACAAATCCCCTGCCTATCTAGGAACACTGTGAATCACAGTCCCAGAGAACACCTCTGCGTTGAAATACCTGCAGGCCGCCACCGGTGGGCCTCATCTGAAGCTCCTCTGCTGCTGCATGAGGCCCACATTCTCGTACACTCGTGCGCTGTCCTCCCTCATTCTGCAGAGAGGAAGGAGAAGACACCTGAACCCCTGCCACATCCCATCTGGCCCAGCTCTGCTGAGACCTCCTACTTCTCACGAGCTGACTCGTGGACATCACACTCCCATGGGCAGTATAATTATGACGTAAAAGCAGCCGGGCCTGGAGTCCTGTGCCATCTGAGTGTGGATGAAGGGAAGGCTGGTGTCTAGAGGACAGTAAAGGAGTTGGGTCATGTGCACACAAAACGGGAACTGTGGCCATCCCAGCGAGGCATCAGAACAGGTGAAGGAAGGCTACGGCCACTTTCAGAGCCTTGGATGGAGAACTAAAGCATCTGAGGGCCAGCCTCCTTCTGCTAAGAAGGGTATCAGGAGTCTGTGCAGGCCAGGAGGACTGGTGCTCTGAGCAGCCCTAGAACCCAGGATCTGAGGTGTGCAGCCTATATGGGGACAACACAAAGGGCAAGGCAGAGTGGCTGTCAGACTCGGGTGAATTTTGTGGGAAAGGTGCTGGCTGCCCAGCAAGTTACTGCAGCGAGTGGTTTAAAACACCATCATTCCCCAGACAGCCTGCTATGGCTGAGGGAAATAGGAGGAGGGAATATGACTCAGAAGAGAGCACCTCTGACACAGGATTTCATTTCTGTGTTTAACAGAGAGAATGTAAACACAGGCGTCTATCTGCTCTCTGAGGGAGCCGTGTAGAGCCAATATTAAAGTCAGTGGGGCTTTAAAAGCCCACAGCAGAAGCAAACAAGCCAGATTCCAGGGGAAAGAGAAGGTAAATGTTATGATGGACAACGACTTTGCGGTATGCTGTTAGTCACGTGACCAGGCTAACAAAGGCTGTTTGGGTGTATTTTACTTTAAACCGGGAACAGGATAAACCCTTCTGGAAAGAATCACTGTGTATGTCATGCTTTGGAGTTTTCCTTTCCCAGGCAACGGTGCATGAGGAACAGAAGGGGTATGGTGTGAGGGATGTGGCTAAGCCAGGAAGGGCCCTTATGGACATTAAGCACTGGAGTGACAGGGGCGGAGTGAGGGAAAGTGGTCACAGACTTCAGTACTAACCTGGCCAACAGCCCTGAAACTGTCATTTAAGTTGCAGGAACCTGGGTCTCCTAGAATGTGAATATGGGCTCTGTCAAGTCCTGCCTCTCTTGGGAATCTTTAATGGCAGGCTACAAAGCAGCAGCATGGAAGACTGGGGTACTTCATTCCAAAATGGCCTCAAGACACTGCCTTCAAGAAAGTTGTAATCATTAGCCCATGGCTCCAGGTTCCAGACTGTGCCTATCTATCTAACAGATGCAGAGGGAGATCTGTAGAGACGGACGCAACACACTGCTAGTTAAATACGCAAAACCCCTGAGAACTCCACAGCAGCTAGATACTCGTGGGTCTTTGAAGCACTTGGTGTCAGTGAAAAATTAGTAAAAGTCAGGAACTAATTTCCTTTTCCCATCCAAAGTTCAGTGTTACTTGGAGTCTGACTGACAGGACATAGTCCTTCAGCACTCTACTTGGAGTCTGACTGACAGGGCACGGTCCTTCAGCACTCTACTTGTGTCTCTAGTTCATCTCACATGCTGGAAATGTCACACGACTTCCTGTCACAGATGTACTATTAGAGGACCTTCCAAATCCCTAACTATCAAGATGATGTCATGCTGAATGCCTCTGGGGGAAACTCTTTCCCAAGATGTGGTGAACTCTCCAAATTGCAAGGTCACTGTGCTCTTAAAGTTCTGGCCGTAGTTACCAAGGCAAGCTGCCCTGTGGAGCTGAACCAAGGCACTTGAATTGCCGCTGTGCGACAACTGTTCCTTGAAAACAAAACTGTCCTCACCACTGCTGGACACTGCCCTTCTGACTTCACTTGGTGTGTAGAAAGAGCTTCGAGCTTTCCCTTCCTGTTCACTGACCACCAAGGAAAATGAGTCCTCCTTGCGCGTCCCTAAGTCACCCATTGCTTCTTTTGCAGCATGCCTACTCATAACTGCCTGTCATTTCCTCCTGGAATGGATACCTTTTTGGGGTTTTTTTTTGTTTTTTTTTTGTTTTGTTTTGTTTTTTAATAAGAATTCCTTTAAAAGGCAAAGCTAGGCCTGTGGGCTCTGGCTTTCTGACCCTTGGTTTAAAAACCCTAACCAGGCAGCGGTGGTGCACACCTTTAATCCCAGCACTCAGGAGGCAGGGGCAGGCAGATCTCTGGCCTAGTCTATAGACAGTGACTGGTCTACACAAACAAACAAACAACCAACCAAAACCAAAACTGACTGGCAGAAAGATTGGCAGACCATAGTCATGTCCACACATGAATAGAGAATCTATCTATTCTTACTGTTCAGAGTCACAGCATATAGTAAGAGATAGTATCTTTCACTGAAATAATGCCCCCTGCAAAAGAAAATTAGATTTTTCCCTAGAGAATCCTGACAGTCTGGAAAGACCCACATGTGCCTACTGTTTAGGGGCCCTGAATCTCTGGTTAGACATTGTCCACACAGTTCCTAGAGAGCCCCTCAACCCCAACCACCCCCCTGTATTATCACTGGGCAGCAAGCAAATGTGAGCAGGAAATACTGCAAACAACTGCTATAGCTTTTACCAGAGCTACATAACCACATCACTACTTACTCTGCACAGGGTGGTGTTGGGGTACAAGGTGGCAGGGGACTTTGATCGCCGCTTGTCTGGTCCACCAGGGAATACTTAATATTGGTATACTCATGTCCTTTCCTTTTGCTTTTCTGAAAGTTGGAAAAGTACAGGTAAGAAAGACTGTGGGTTTGTTTCTTGAAACAACACACAAACAAAAAGTAATTTTATCAAAGGAAAAGAGAGAGCCAGATGGACAGGCCAAAATCTTGAGAACCCTGACAAGCTGACCACACTGTCAGGAGGAGCTAGTCTCCTTCCAGGCCCAGCACCCTCAGGAGGGGTGCTCTGGAACCACAGTCCCCCAGAGCCCCTGGAGCTGCAGGAATGCAGGATCTGCCTGCTGAACTAGACCAGAGGCCCTGCTCCGAAGCACAGAGTTCCTGCTGCCTTTGCATGGAGCTCTAACCACTTCGGGCATGTGTCCACTCCACCATGTTTAGTAGACTATAAGACACTCCAGAAGGATTCACTCCAAGTACAAGTGCACCCAGCGGTGGGCGTCACAATAAATGCACTTTATTCATTTAGCATTGGGGATGGCACCCAGAGCCCTTGCACATGACTGGGTGTGTGCCCTGCTACTGAGATACTCCTCCAACCCTGCAACCTACCTCCTAATACACCAGAAGAGATCACGGAACCTTAGAATGCTATTTTGACTCTAATGATGTGGTGAGGCAAGGAAACCAACAAAGAAAATCAACGGGAATGTAATCTCATCTCACATGTCTTTGTATTTGTGTGTGATACATGAAGATTCACACATGCCACACATGTGTAGAGAACAGAAGACATCCCTGTGGAATCAGCTCTCTCCTTCAGCGAAGGCACTGAGCCTTGAGCTTAGATCATCAGGTTTGTACAGCAAATGCTTTTCCCCACTGCACCATCCCATTGGCCGGTCACCTTTTCTCATATTCACCTGCAGATTGCCAATTCTCAAGGCAATCCATCAAGGAAGCATCGGCACTGCCTTGACCTTAGCACTGCTAGGAAGGACGTGTGACCATATTGAAGACTAACATATACCTGGGAACCACCATCAGTGCTCAGAGAGGTTAAACTGGGAGGCTGGGAGCATAATTAGCAATAAGTGCTGCCTATCTGGCTGCACAAGGCTCTGGACTTGACCCCAGGCACTGGAGAAAAGAAAAAAAAAAAAAAAAACTGCCATTTGGTTCTCAACAGTGAAGGTGGCACTACTAGCTAGTCTTTAGTGAAAATGAAAAAGCATGTATTGAATGAACATCTGTGTCTCACTGGGAAACCCTTGCATGGAAGGAAGCCTAAGAACTGTACAGAGGTGGCTGGGGCATGATGCTCTTTATAAATACCCAAAAGAGCAAAAGAATGTATGTCCGTGAAACCATATGCAGCAGAGTGGAGGAGAGGAAAGGACTGTGTGCAAACTGATTCATATAAAATGCTAAGTGGAAAACACAAGCTAAGCAACAATAAGACACCAAGATCTCACTGGCCAACATCTGAATTAGCAAACAATGGTCTACACAGTTTTAAGATGTCTATATTTGTGTTTCATTTAAATATGTACAAGTGTGTCTGTGTGCATGCCACATGTGTTCAAGTGACCTTGGAAGCCAGAAGAGGGCATTAGAATCCCTGAAGCTGGAGTTATAGGCTGTTGCTATAATTGCCAACATGGATGATGGGAACTGAACTCAGGAACTCTGGAAGAGTGTAAAGGGTTTAGTGGCTGAACTTCCTCTCCAGAACATGTACTTGCACTTTAAACAAAGGAAATCATTTAGGGAAGGAAAGATGTAGCCCAGTTGGTAAAGTGCCTGTCCAGTACAGGCACCCAGGCTTCTATCCCCAGCAGCACATTAACCAATTCCATCTTAGCACTAGGAAGGTGGTGCTCAGGGAGGAACAGAAGTTCAAGTTCAGCCAGGCTTCACAGTGAGATGGAGAAAGTCTGGGCTATATGAGCCCTTATCTCTATATAAATAAACAAGTAAATACAGTGTGAAGCTTGGGGTTGCTCTGGAGTTCCCTGGGATGAGGGATGCTTTACTTCCAGGTAAGGGGAGGCTCTGTGTTTCCAGTACCTAGAAAACCCCCAGACCAAGGCTGCATGTCTGTGATCCATCTATGGCCAACTGATGCTCAGGGGCAGGAAGGTTAAAACCAACTACAGTAGGGCTGGGGAGGTGGCTCAGTGGTTAAGAGCACTATGTGCTCTTCCAAAGGTCCTGAGTTCAATTCCCAGCAACCACATGGTAGTTCACAACCATCTGTAGTGAAATCTGGTGCCCTCTTCTGGCCTGCAGACATACATGAAGGCAGGACATTGTATACATGATAAATAAATAAAACTTTAAAAAAAAAAAAAAAAACCAACACATCTGCAGTGAAGAATTTGGTTCTGTTTTTATCAAGAGAAGGTCTAATGTAGCCCAGGCTAGACTGGAATATGTAGTCTTTCTGCCTTAGCCCCCAAGTGCTTGATTTACACAAGTGTGTAGCTACACCTGGTATGCTTCTGTGTAGTACTAGAACGGACCCTAGGATCCTGGCAAGTGGGCTCATACTGAAGCTACAGCCCCAGTCCTGATCTGAGGTTACACAGAGCTTTCTATCAGTGTCTGCTTCCTCAGCTTGGTTATGGATAACAACTAGGTAACAGAATGTCCTTATTTTTTTTTCATTGAAAATACATACTAACACACTTACAGGCAAAGAGGTATAAATACATGTAACTTATAAATGTTGCCTTTTTACATATATTTTAAAGTTCAAAGAGAGAATGAATGCTTGTGTTAATATCTTAACCTTCAGATAAGTTGGGTAAAGGAACTACCACATACTGCCTTTACAAATGAAGTACTCACTACTATAAATGGAAAATTTAAAAAAAAAAAAAAACAAAAAACCTCTCACCCAAACTACAGAGACAAGAGGCCTGTTAGACATAGACACTCATGACTGTCCCCTATGCTCTGTCCCTGACACACCTCTCTGTGTATTTCTTTCTTGCTAGCAAGTATGTGTTCTGAATCTGTCTCTCTTTCTCCCCCCATTCTTCCCCATGGCTCTCCGCCCAACTGCCACTTTCTTGTTTTCATTTAATCTTCTTTAGCAGATTCTTTTACTCCCGAAGGGCCTTAACTCATCCTAAATTGGAAAATTACTACATTTCGAAATAATTCATTATCCTGAATGAGTTTTGTCCTGTTACTTAATTTAAGGATCTGCTGGGCTTGACAGGGAGCCACGGCTGCGGGTAAGAATGCAAAATATTCCTGTTGGGCAGCGTAAGAGCACATCCTGCTTCAAGGGATCCGAAGATCCACGTGCATCTGTACTAACATACATCCCATACATAGACACAGGCTCACACATATTTAAAACTAAATTTAAAAATAATGGGGAGGGGGTTGGTTCTTTTTATGTGTAGTGATGGTTTCTTTTTCATTGTTGGTTTGATATTTTTGCAACCAGTCTCATATAGCTCATGCAGACTAAAAACTCAATA
This sequence comes from Cricetulus griseus, assembly GCF_003668045.3. Lineage (NCBI taxonomy): Eukaryota > Metazoa > Chordata > Mammalia > Rodentia > Cricetidae > Cricetulus > Cricetulus griseus. The sequence continues at coordinate 101,008,203 of NC_048597.1, forward strand.
CATAGTCAAAGATAAATTTGAATTTCTGATCCACCTGTTTATACCTCTCAATTCTAACATGAATACAAATCCAAGTGAAACAGAGAACTCCTGACAAGATGACAGGATGCTCCTGAATTGTTCCTGACCAAACTTAGCAACCATGATGCCGCCTCTTTAAATTTGTCTGGGCATCTCTTTTTAAACTATTAATGGCACCAGTTAAATATAACTAGAAGCCGTGTATAAAAGAACCTCAGAATAACCATCTACATTTACAGATCTGGGGGTTCAGATAAGTGATGGAGTGCTAGCCTAGTGTGTGTGAAGCCCTGGGTTTGTTCTCTGGTACCACCAAAAAAATGGAAAAAAAAAAAAAAATGGAAAAAAAAAAAAAAAAAAAGCTTGTGTTGAATTCAGATTTAAAACACTGAGGTTCAGGATAGGTGGCTTATCAATCAATCATATGCCCTCACAGACCTATGCACACTTGATTTCTCAATGTGTGTACAATGAGCCCCCTGACATGGGTGTCTGTGTGAGTACCAGGAAGGGACACTTCCCTCTGACTTCCAAGGCTGATAATGTGGCTCTATTTTTCCAGGCCAGGTATAGTGGCACACCTTTATCCCAACACTTAGGAGACAGAGGCAACAGCACCTCTGAGTTCAGGGCCAGCCCAGGGCTACACAGTGAGATGTCTTTACAACAAAAATAATAATAAAGCTACCCATTAAGAGACAGCTTGTCACATTGTGACATGCACTGAGTCTCTTCTCCTGGGATTTCTGGAAGGCAACAGCAGTAAAAAGTACAAATATTGTTGGTGCTCAGATACCACTCATCTGCTGCAGCACAATGGGGTTCAGGAGGGGAATAAGCAAAGCTCCCCAAAAGAACAGCTCTCCTTCCTCATCTCCCTCGGCTCAGCGCATCCTAATTAACTCAGCTCTGTGTCTGTTATGAATAGCCTCACATGGAATGGCTCCAACTGCACACTCTTCATTATGCACAGCTTATTAAAATTGAAATTCACTGTTTCAATGCAGCCAAATTAGTGGCTCAAACTGCCATGCTCTATTAAGAACAAGGCATTCATTTCACAAGACGGATTCAGGATAGACCAGACTAGATCAAAGCTGAAGCAGGCTGGAAACTGTAGGCCCTCATTCTAAGCCTGGCATATAGAAGTCACCTTCTTTCTGTATGCAGAGCTCATGAGGATGGCACCACACTAACCTGAGCTAGGAGGCAAAGAATGACCACAGCTTCCAAAGAAACTACTGGGGTTGGGATCTGTTCACGTTCTCCAGATAAAGAGATCCTGTGCTCTAGCTCTAAAGGTGCAAATCCAGGCAGCCTGTACTGGAGCTGAGCCCATGTGCCAGCCCCTCGTTCCATACCTGCTCCTCCTCAATCCTGCGCTGCAGCGTCTCGATATAATGCTGGACGGCCATGTAGATGAACCTGTACTGTGCTTCTGTCTGGACCATCCCTGACCTCTGGGACCGCACCATCTGAATGGTTTTAGGAACATCAATGTCACAGTCCACACCTGCAAAGCAAAGACCCTGAAGCTGCAGGAGTGCACGAGGCTAGGGTGAGCTGCTGAGCACCCAATTTCCACATCAGGAAGGGACACAGAGCTAGTCTTTCCCTCACCACTAGACAAAGAGGATGCAGCAGGGCTCCTGAACCAATGCTCAGGACAATGCCAGGAACTGCTAGGACAAAGTGCTAGGGTCAGAAGCCCCTCTGCTCCCAAGAATGCCACCCCATCACACAGGCAGGGAATGAGTGGTTGGAGGGGCCTCATTTCGTGGGTAATAGAAGGCATGGTGATTGGACCAGAACTCTAGGACACTGTTTTATAGCAACAGCTGAACAGAACTCACTGAAAGTGAATCTCATCCAGATTTAAATGACCATTCCTTTCTCCTGTGAATTCTCTCTCCCAGGCTATTTGCCCTGGCACTCCCCATTCACAACCTAGAAACAGGAACTGTATGTGGCTTCTTGCCCTCCAGATGACCTACCTTTCTCTCTAATGATGTCAATAAGAATGTCAATAACAATGAATGTTCCTGTCCGGCCAATTCCAGCACTGTGGATAAAAGAATAAATAGCAGAGACACCGGAGTCACTTGTGGGGGTTTCACACTCAGAACCAAGCTATTAATGTCCACAGACTCTGCTCTATTTGTCTAGAAGATGTAGGTCACAGTCACATCAGCTTTTCCCCAACCCCATCCTCAAGGTGTCAGTTCCCTGTTCCTCTCGGGTATCCTTATTTCCTCATCCATGGAAATGGGGAGGTGACAATATCTCTTAGGGGCTTGCCATGAGATTCACAGTGCTGAGCATGGCAGCCCTGAGCAACACATGGCATCTTTTCTCTACTTCATACAGCTTCATACAACTTTTACTTGGAAACTGTTGGATAAATAATGGCTCTCCTGAGCATAGAAACTTGCCCACAGACTCGTGGCTTCCTGTCTTACAGGCCACAGCAGACATTCAAAGGAAGAAATGTGTGTTCATTTCTTTCCTAAATAGCCACCTGTCTGCAAAACCAACATTAATGACAGTTTAAAAACAAAACAAACAAAACTGAATGGGCCAGCCATAGTGGTACAAGGCCTGTTACCCCAGCACTTGGGAGACAGAAGCAGGGGAATCACTGCAAGTTTGAGGTCAACCTGGATCTCACTATGTAAGTGAGATCCTATCACAAAATAACAATGACAAAACAAACCACTGAACAATGAAAGCTTCACTCATTTCTAGATCAGTTCAACATGGGGATGAAAGTTCAGGAAACCAAACCATCCCCAGTATAATCACGAAGCCCACACGATCTGTGTGCTGACCCCACCTGGGAAGTGATGGATGCTGGGTAAACACAGTGATGGGAAGAGTGGATAGCATCTCCAAGGAGAACAGACTCCCAAACCCCTGAGCTTAAAAGAAACCAAGCTGGGCTGTCACCTGCAGTGAACCACGACAGGGCCTGCGTCCATGATGCTCTCCTGCTTGTGGTGGACCTCTTCCAGGAAGTCCAGCACACCTCCAGGGTCACTGGGCACACCATGATCCGGCCAGGTCCGAAAATGGTACTGCCAGACGGTTCTCTCTGTATTTCCCTGGAGTAGAGCCAAGAAAAGCCAGAACAGAATTAAATAAATCAAGGGTTAAGGAAGCATGGCCTCTGAACTTTCATAGTGCCTTCGAGAATGGAAAGCCCAGAATCTCTGGTTCCCAGAAGCACTTCTCTGAAAGCTAACAGGCCAGACTGGAGGCAGCATCTACCCATCAACAATCTAAGACATCCAGTGTGGCAATTTGTTCTCTGGCTAACCATAGTCAAATGCATCCCTGAGTCACCAGAGAAGATTATGTTCCCCTTCTTCCTCAGTCAGGTGGCACTCAACTCCAGAGGCCTCTGGGATCCCTAAGAACTGCAGCCTGGCAAACTGGCCTCCCCTCAAGCATTTGCTCCACTGTCATCTTGTATCCTCACCCATGCTGCCTCCTACAGGCAACCACAGCACTGTCATAGCTGAAGATGGGCTTTAGGAAGTAGATGGTGAGATTTGGGCTCGAATCCCAGGCAGCCCCTTACTGTAGAGTCACTGCTGCATAACTCAAACCCTCAAATTCATTTACAAAGAAATCTTTCTCACACAGAGGGATTAAAGGGGCTGCACAAAGAGCTTCTCCCAGCAAGCAGGAAGTAACTGGGGACTAAGCACATCCTGGCAGCTCTGAGTGACAATGGCCAGGGACCAACAGAGGCACCAGGACCACTGGGACTACAGAAAAAGGAAAGGAAGAAGAGAGGGAGTGAGGGACAGAGGAAGGGAAAGACAGGAGGACACTAGTAAACCTTCTCACACCCAAGGACTCTTGCCATGATTAAAAACTCTCTGTGTGCTAAACGAATTTAATTGGCTGATGTCGTGGAAAACTAGCCTTGTCATTACTAAGTGATCTGATAGCTTCGTGGGTCACAGGCAAGCCAGCAAGAGAAATGGAGCATGCACAGGTTCACTGTGTAGCAAGCCCCCTTCTAAGTCAAGGCATTTTTGCACATTAGTGCTGTGCAAGTAGGTGATCTGCCATCAGCAAGGCGGGAGCCAGAGGAGTCCATGTCAGACTCCACGCCAGGGTAAAAACACACGTGTGCCAACATCTCTCACACCTCCCTCTCAAAATCTCCTGGGGGCTGGAGGGATAGCTCAGCCGTTAAAGGCTAGGCTCACAATCAAAATCTCCTGATAAGCAAGATGGAACAAGCCCTGTGGCATCATCTCAGTACCCAGAGACAAGTCACACAGCACAGTCACACCTTTCAGGGGGCAGGGGGATGAGAGCAAGACAAACTGATTCTCACTAGCACCAAGGGAAAGAAACCGCTCGCTACTCGGAAGCATTGACAGGCCTGGCAGTTCATCATGAACAAGAAGGCTGGCAGGGCAGCTCAGTGAGTAAAGGCCCCTGCCACCAAACCTGACAACCGAAGTTCAGTCCTCAGCTCTGCTCTTGGCTTTTCTCACATTTGGTACAACACTATTGTCCAGTCAGACTCAAAGTTCTATCACCTTTGGTCTCCCTTCCCCCTTCAATAGCCAAACTGTCCCAATGCCCTGAAAATGTCTTCCCAGGGGCCTGACACTACTTTCTCTTCCAATCTGTTCCCAATCAAAGGAATAAGTTCAGCAGGAAGAACCCACTGCTGGAGACATGGAAAGCAGGCCAGAGGCCTAGACTAACACAGAGGTCTCCTAGAACCTCATGGCTAATAGTCACATACCCTCTGTCCTGTCCCAAGGGTTGCAGAGACATCCCTGTACACAACTTCATACCTGCTCACCGGGCACAAGAATTGAGACAAGTTCCATGTGGTAGATAAAACTCAAAGCTCAATATAACTCAAACCACATGGTAGGAGAGAACCAATTCCTCCTATTCATCATCCTCTAACCTCTGTGCACATGCAAGCATGTGTAAAAATAAAAAATAAACTTTAATACCCAGGAGCCAGGCATTGTGGGCCATACCTTTAGTCCCAGCTCACAGGAGACAGAGGCAGGTGGATCTCTGTGAGTTTGAGATCAGCCTGGTCTATATTGCAAGTTCTAGGCCAGTCAGTGCTATATAGTAAGACCCTGTCTCAAACTAAATAAATAAACAAAATAAAATAAAAATACTCAGCCAGGCATGGTGGTACACACCTTTAATCCCATCACTTGGGAGGCAAAGGCAGGCAGATCTCTGTGAGTTTGAGGCCAGCCTGGTCTACAGAGTAAGTTCCAGGACAGTCAGGGCTACACAGACAAACACAACAACAACAAAAAAAAAAGCTGCCACACTGACCTTGATAACAGACAGTCCTGGGGTACTCCCTGCTCCCTCTGCTTGTATGCATGGTTCCACTTGACATCTCAGCAGTGTCACCCCTCAGGGGCCCCCTCCATACCTTTTTTTCTTTTTTTTTTTTGGGGGGGGGGGCGTTCCAGAAATGGTTTCTCTATAAAGCCCTAGCTATCCTGAAATTCACTCTGTAGACCAGTCTGGGCTCAAACTCACAGATCATCCTGCCTCTGCCTCCCAAGTGCTGGGATTAAAGGTGTGTGCCACCAGTCACTCTAAAACATGTTACAGGAGTTGAACGCCAGCAGCATCAGGAAATTTAAGTTTACCCACATCTCTCCAGGCTCTGTGAAGAGAGGACCTGTGCCTGTCTTGCTTACAAACACAGCAGTGCTGAACTGGGCCCAGAACCTATGAGGCACGGAATGTGGCCATTCACTCAGCGAGTGCCAGCTAACATGGACAGAATTGCCCCAATGACTGTGAACCACAGAAAGCCACACAGTCTCTAGAATACGACAATATACTTACTTGTCCGACCTTGGAGAGTTTGAGTTCTCTTAAGGTGTAGTCATGAGCGGCACTTTCTTTGACATTCCTAACACGCATGACCCCATATTCTTTGAGTGCATACTCATCAGGCCAGTACTTGACGCATTTGCTCTGGAAGGGACCAGAGAGAGTCTGTTAACGTCCAAACCAGTAGTGAACAATTGTCCCAGTCCTGCTCGTGACAACAGCAAGAAAAGAGCCTACCACCTTCCTTCAGGCTGCCAAGAAAAGAAAGGAGTAATTCAAACAAGCAAAGCAGCCAAAAGGGAGGAGGAGACCAGGTGTGGCAATGTCAGCCTGGTCCCCACCCCATGCCCTACCCCAACCCCTACCTGCCAAAGCAGATCCAACACCAGCTTAGTCAGCTCTGAGGATGAAAGAAGCCAAGTGGGAGGGACCAGCCAAGTCAAGACTGCCCCCTGGCAAGCAGAATTTCCGATTCCAGCACTTCACCAGTCATTCTGAGGGGATGGGCAGGATACTGCACTGACACTGTTCCGTCACTACTTTCTCCATATCCAGACTCATCTTACACCAATTGCACACACACACCAGCTTCCCATAACTGAGAGCAGTCTGCAATAGCCGCTGGCTTCAAGAACCAATGGGACAAGCACACTCCAATGTTAGTTCGAGCACATGGGAGGCAGAGGCAGGTAGGTCTCTGTGAGCTCAGGGCCAACCTGGTCTACAGAGCAAATTCCAGGCCAACCAGAGATGCATAGTAGGACCCTGAACAGATGGACTGAAAGCTGAGTGTGCATACTTGTAGTCCCAGAAGGCAGAGACAGAAGAATGACTTCACCTTTAAAGTCAGCCTGGTCAGCCAGGCAGTGGTGGCGCACGCCTTTAGTCCCAGCACTCGGGAAGCAGAGGCAGGTGGATCTCTGTGAGTTCGAGACCAGCCTGGTCTACAAGAGCTAGTTCCAGGACAGCCTCCAAAGCCACAGAGAAACCCTGTCTCGAAAAACCAAAAAAAAAAAAAAAAAAAAAGGGTCATCCTGGTCTACATAGTGAATACCAGCCCAGTGAGAACTATATAGCAAGACCCAGTCTCAAAACAAACAAACAAGAATAAAAAACAGAGCAGACAGTTGAGAAAGATAATAACAATGATGTAAAGGAAAGAGGTCTTGTCCAGCCGAGGGATGAGCTTGCATCTACCCAGTGGCAAGTCTGAGGCAGAGCATGTTCTGGTTCTCTCTTTCTGGAAGCAGTCACCCACAACACTCACTTTCTAAAACCAATAACGCCAACATCAGCAAGGGAAATCTGCACCAAGGACTATGAATATAGAACAGCTTATAGGTGATGAGGAACGAACACAGCTAGCTACAGAGCTCAGAGAGGACCAAGGCAGGAGGAGAGGCTGATGGAATGGTGTGGTCTCTTATTTAAATCCCATTGTGCCTATGTTTGACAGATCCAGCAGGATTCTATCATCCCCCAGTGAAATGGTGCTCTTTTCTGGACAATCAATTCAGAGGACTGCTCTGCTCACTACAGAGACCTCAACAGAAAACACAAAGTCATCATGACTTGAAAACGAACGTTTTAGCTGACTCTCAACACTTGCAAGCTACTGCCCTCTGCCCAGTTTTCCCAGTGTTGCAGGAGAGTTGTCCCAATCTGGTTTTCTATCTGTGCAGTGGCGACCCAGGCTGCATGCACTTCTAGGGTGAGGACTAGAGCAGAGCACTGGGTCCATCCCTGTCCGATCTGTCTGCTCTGGAAATTCCTACTGTGGTTCCAACAGTGGCTGACCCGATTCCTCGGCTACAGGCCCAAGGTGACCTCTTACACCTCCATCATGCAGCAAGAAGCTGTAACTGCCCAGGACTCAGGACAAAATATCACTGCTGAAAGCATACAGAAGCAACACCAACCAGAAACCTACACAATCACTTGCCCCTCAGTTGCCAGGCTCAACTCCCAAGAGCCCATTTGTCTCAGGTTAGCTTCTACATGTGACTGTAAAACTGTGCTCAATCTTTATATAAACCAATAAAGGATATCCAAATAAAAACTCTAGCCAGAACCAAATAAAACCCAACATACTTCCATATTAAAAACCTATAAATTGTTTTCGCTTTGACATGATGCAAAGATAACACGAGGAGATGTCTGCTTTTCTGGAGGTGTGGTATACTAAGTTCTGAAAACCCAGATCCTAGAACCCACAGAATCCTAAGAGCATGGGGGTGCTCAGCTCAAGACTATGAGGCCTGGGGGTGGGGGGAGTGACAGGTTCTAGAAGGTGGCGAGGTGGCTGCTCCAAAGTAACACATACACACAGAGGCCGAACAATCTTGCCATTTAATCCAGACAAACATAGGACACGTCTGTGAAGAAATGAAGGAAAGAACAAAACTGTTCAGCTGAGCAAAACCACATTATAGCAGCTAGAGGATCAGTTCATCCACAGCACAAAACACAGGGCTACAGGCCAATGTGCACTAACAGTAAAAGACACTACTTATTCAATCAAGCACCACCAAGAGGCAAAATGGAGCTACTGCAGATAAGCACAGCAAGGAGCGGAGCCCAGTGCAAAAGAAGCACACATCTAATATTCTAAGAACATTTTATCGGGTGCTGGAGATAATGGGGGCATAGTGGCTGAGCACACACAAGAGCTGAATGTGGGGGAGGAGTGGCCAGAAGAGATAAGCGTGCGTACCTTCCCTCTTTCCACCTCCTTTGTAGTCATGACGATGACTCGAGAGTTCTCCTGGAACACCATCCTCCAGAAGTCATTTACTGTGTTCTGCAGGCAGCCTTGAGTGGCAATGTAACTCTTTTTGGGTTTTGAATTGTTGCACTTGGTTTCGAATTCAGGCTAGAAATTAGGAAGGAAAGCTTTCAATCCTTTGAAAGATTGTGTCATGGGTAGAAAGAGACTAACAATATACAGCCAGAAAACACAATGAAAGTCAATCTTACCATGATGATGTTTGCATTGATGTAATCAGAAACGGGCTCGTTGGGATCCCCATCGTGTAGGACGACCCTAGTGTGATCAACTGAGGAGAAAGAGATGACAGCCAGTCAGTTCTCAGAGTTTTAACAAGTCAGGCGGCCTCAAGCCAGACCAGTCTAACAGTGAGTCCTTCACAAGATCAACTGGGACGTGACAAGGTCCACCACGGCTTTCTCAGAACTCCCTGTCTCAGTGATGCTGTGTAGTGCAGGATTCACCACGGGGAGGCAGGCATCAAAACTTCCTATGTCATTTTTTTAACTTCTTATGAGTGTTTTCTTCCTGTTTGAGTTTAGTGGTAAAGGTGGGGATTGAACCCAGGACCTGGAGCAAGCCAGGCAAACACTGTGCCCCTGAGCTATATCCCCAGCTGGTTTTTGTTTTTAAAAAGAAGATCAAGCCAGGTGGTGGTGGCGCATGCCTTTAGTCCCAGCACTTAGGAGGCAGACACAGGCAGATCTCTGTGAGTTCAAGACCAGCCTGGTCTACAAGAGCGAGTGCCAGGACAGCCTCCAAAGGCACAGAGAAACCCTGTCTTGGAAAACCAAAAAGAGAGAGAGAGAGTCAGAGAGAGAGAGAAGAAGAAGAAGAAGAAGAAGAAGAAGAAGATCAAAGTAACAACAATGATGTCTAAGATCTTCAAAATCATCTAGGGAAAGAGAAGTGGTCAGAGTATAGCAAAACAAGACTGCACACAAGCTGGCTGTTGCTGAAGCTGGGCAACAGGTATACTCAGCTTCCATTTGTTAATATATTTCCATAATAAAAGGTTTGTTAAAGAGGCAGAGAAAAATAGAGTATCTCTAAGACAAGATCCATAAAGTATCAGTTGTCCTAATCTGTACACAATACATTATTTAGTATAAAAATCTCAGGGCTCTATCAAAAACAACCTATTCTACAATGGGACTTAGCAACAGGGCTAACAGGATGGTGCAGACCTGGAATCCCAGCCTGGGCAACTTAGGGAAACTGTCTCAAAACAAACATTTTAAGAAAGGGCTGGTGTAGCAAGGCCCTGGGTTTTTTTGGTTTTTGGTTTTGTTTTGTTTTTTAAACCAACATTTAAAAAAGAAAAAAAAGGCTCACTGAAAACATCTGACTGGATCATTAATTAACACAGCAGTAGGCAGGTCATTTGAGAAACAGTAAGCCGCTACTCCCTTCAACTTTTCCTACAGCTGCACTTTTCAGTGAGAACCAGAAGAGCTGAGAGGAAAAAATTTAGAAATAAGTATACTATGTAAGCATGCCATCAATTTGTGCATCAGGTTCAGTTTTCTTTTCTTTTACATAAAGGATGTATTTATGCTCAAGTTCTAAATGTTCCCTTCCCTCCATGAAAGCCTGCAGAGACCACCCTGAAGACCTTGCATCAGCAGAAGGTGCCAAAAACACCGCTTTGGGGGCTTGAGTGCCTGCTTCTCCCACTGGCAACCTTACTAAATGAGTTCATGAGATAAGGAAAATAAGATTGCCTGCTTTCATTCAAGTGGTGTACAGACATGCAGGCAATACGTACACATAAAATAAGATGGGGGGAGCTATCTGCTTTAGGTGTGCTTTGGGGTGCATGGCTGTGGTCCCAAATATTAAGAGGTGGAGGCAGGAGCATAGCAAATTCAAGATCAGCCTGAGGTACTACTGAGTAAGTTCAAGGCCAGCCAGGGCAAACTAGTGAGAGACTCTGTCAAAATAAAACGTAAAAAGAGGGCTGGGTGTGTAAGTTCAGTCTCTATGTCCTTGGCATTCAAGCATGAAGACCTTGAGCTTGATCCGAAGAATCCACTTTTAAAAGCTGGGCATTGCCAGCACTCAGAAGACAAAGGCAGGTGATCTGAATTAAAGGCGAGACACATCATAAGGAACAAAAACACAACTCTCAGGTCTGAGGCACAAGCCTTAGTCTGACCGAGAGTCACCATGAACCTTGAGGTTGTTACATGTAGGAGGAATAGGAATAAATGAAGGAGAGATGACCACAGAGGGCCTCCTACTACACTGACATTGGGAGGCCATCATCCCCATTACAGCTGGTTATCTGTTAGCCAGCCTGTGACCTAGGCACAGTGACTGCTACTGAGGCAGGACATTGATACTCACAAGGCAGGATATTTTTGTATCTATTTTTGTTTTTATTTTCTTGTCTCTGTCCTTCTTTTCGGCTGTAGAGAAGTTTGCATTCCTGTTGCTGTAGAGTCTAGAAGTAAAAAAAAGTAAATATGTATCAAATGTATCCAAAAGAGTTGGGGGAGATGGCTCAGTGGGTAAGAGTACTTGCCACATCTGATGATCCGAGTTCAATCCCCAGGAACCACATGGTGAAAGAAAAGAACTTCTGAAAGTTGTCCTCTGACCGCCACACATAGTGTGGCATGAACTGTACATCTGTGCACACACATACACACACACACACACACACACACACACACACACACACACACACACACACACAAAGTAAATCAACAAATGTACAAAATAAACATATATATAAAAAGTACCCCCTTAAAAAAGAGAAGGAAAAAACAGAGAAGGGTGAAGAGAGGGGAGAGGAGAGGGAAAGAAAGGAAAGGGTGAGGGCAGGGAAAGGAAAAAGGAAAGAGAAGCAGGCCAGCCTGGCCATGATCTGCTTCAAGGGTTCACTCAGCCTGTGGAATGTGAGTCAGGCTCATGGGAACAACACTCCTCCCCACAGCATGGCCTGACAGAAGCACTCACAGGGACCTATGCCAGCAAGAGAAGGCTTCCTAAGTCACCATGGGCCACCCATCATCCAGTGCTCAAGAGGGAGGATCACAGGGTGAGGCCAGCCTGGACCACAGCACAACTTGAGGGAGGGAGGGAACAACAAAACTCTATTATCAGTCACATATGACTCTACAGAGTCAGTCCAGAGACTATTTAACACCTGGAAAGGTGGTCACAATTGGTCAGACTCCCACAGAGTGGGATGTGAGCCAGAGGTTACATTTACCTGGGTACACCAAATGGCAGCAGGACACACCCCAGGGAGGAAGCAGGGAATTGGAGTTCAGAAATCCTTGTCTTTTGTTTGTTTGATTTGCTGTTTCCTTTTGCTGTTTTGCCCCTAAACTTTCTACAATATGTGTAAGAAGAAACGTCTTTTGAGACCCGGAGGGCAGCACTAACTAGGAAAGCTGAAATAGGATATACAAGCAGCACATGAGCCCTGTTCTTCAGGAGTTTAGGATCTGTTCCCTTCTACCTCGGCTCAACCAAGAGCTAGCCCCATGGCAATATTAGAATGTGGACACTGGAAAAGGCAGCAGCAGCTTGGTGTCACTGGATAACAGGAAGGCAACTGTTAGTCCAGCTCCAGGGTCCTCTCATGTCAAACCCAAGTCAGCGTCTCAATGACAGCTGTGTCCAGAAGTCGGCTGCCTTCACTTCCTCTGGGAAACCTGGACAAGACGCAGAGAGTCAGGCCTGGAAGGACAGGGCAGGGAGCAAGGATGGACTCCAGAAGAAAGTGTCAGACAGTTCTGTGAGACACAAAGTTAGAGAAACTGTCAAGGAAAGAGATAAAGCAGGCAGCCACAGTGAACCCGGTCAGGTCAGAAGTGGGGAAGTAGTGAGGACAATCCAGAGGACAGCCCAGGCTGAGGCACAGTCAGGGAGCCGGTTTCATTTTCAAAAGGACAAATGTTCTCATAATTACCTCTCAGCAAGCCTAGCTTGTGGGTTCTGGGGTGCTGAGGATGGAGCCCAGGGTAGGCTCGGTCAGTGAACTACCAGAGGCCCCAGACTGGTTTTTGATGGAAACAAAACATACAAAGAAAATGAAAAACAACTACAGAGAAAGGGCTTCCGTTCTCTATGTGATGCCAGCAGTGACCTGGGAAGACAAGGTGTACAGACTTGGACAGTGCAGTGCTTGTTCAAGGTTTTGTTTTTGGTATTTTTTTAACGAGCTCCAATCAAGTAATTAAAGCCATTTGCCTTCTGGGAGCTGGTATTCCCTGACCTTGAACTGGCACAAGGCAACTCAGTGGTATTGGGAAGACACTAGACCTGATATGTAGCCAAGTCATAGAGATGATGTTCAAAAAGAAGTTCAGCCGGGCGTTGGTGGCACACGCCTTTAATCCCAGCACAAACACCTTTAATCCCAACACTCGGGAGGCAGAGGCAGGTGTATCTCTGTGAGTTCAAGGCCAGCCTGGTCTACAGAGCAGAATTCCAGGACAGGCTCCAAAGCTATACAGAGAAACCCTGTCTCGAGAAAAACAAACAAACAAACAATAAAATAAAATAAAATAAAATAAGTTCCAGCATTGAAAGGGGTCTGTCACTTCAACAGCAGCCTGAGTGAGGAGTTGGAAGGCACTGCCAGGGGCAATGGGGGTGGGGTGGGATATGAGGACCTGCAGCTTTACTTAAACTTGAAGTAATTTTGACCATCACCTATGGGCCAAACCTCATGTGACATTTACTCTTAAGTACAGGTGGCAGGGTATCTCTGTAAAAGGTGTGGCCCTGTACCCCCCTGGTTTATCTTAGCTACTGCAATTGGGATGCCACCAAGAACGACCTTGCCAGAGTAAACTCTAAAGTTCCAAGTCAGGACACCTTCATCAACACAACCCCATGTGCTTGCTGAACCACCCATCAGGAAGTCTGCCTCTTGCACATGCTATGGAGGTCATGACAGGCTGTGGGCCTAGAGGCCCCCAGAGAGGCCAAGCCCAGGCCCTGGGTCCAGCAAGTTGGGTGCTAACTGCCAGCAACTAGCAACCGTCAGAGATGGCAAATGGATAATAATGCCTACCTCAGCTTTTCCTCCACCACTTTACAGCTCATCCCCATGCAATGTCCAGGGCCCAAACTGCCCAGACCTTTTCATTTCTATAGTGAGGGCAGTGAGCTGTCCATAAAAACTCAGAAGCTAGTCTATCCTCTGTCCCCAGAGGCCCTCCAGCTATACCTGAGATTAGCAGCTAGCCTCCACCAAGACCTACTTCCTGCTAGGCATCAGGCTAATGGAGGCAGGAATCCAACTGTATCTAGTAGCCCTGCCCTAAAAGAGATACCTCCTCCAAGGTTTGTGTTCTGAGTGTCCCACCCACCCCTGTGGACTTGTACTATCAACTCAGTAGTTGTGCTGAGGACAAGGCAGAGGCAGACAGCAAAAAGCAAAACTGGGACACAACACAGGCTGTACAATACCATTTCCCCAGGAATTACAAACAAACCATGAACTGAGAAAAGAGCCAGAGGCAACTGACTGATAGGCAGACTGCAGAAGTTCAAGTTCAAACAGCCAGAGGTGGAGAGAGACCATGCAACCTCAAAAAGCTTTATGAGGGACTAGAGATGGCCCAGCAGCACTGGCTGCTCCTCCAGAGGACCTGGGTTTGGTTCCCAGCACCTACATGGCAGCTCAATACATTCTATAACTCTGGTTCCAGAGATCCTGTTCTGGACTCCATAGGTACTGCATACATGTATGGAACACAAACATACATATAAGGAAAACACCCAAACACTCAAAAAGCTTTGTGAAAGACGATACTCTGTTCATCTGTGCTGGGTCTGGGTGAGCTCTCCTGAAGAAATGACAGGGCCACACAGAAATGAAGGGAGCATTGGATATTCCAGCACTAGGAAGGGAAAGGAATGAGACTGGGCAGCACGTCTAGACACTGTGTACTAGGAGAGTGGAAGGAAGTGAGGAGAGACAGGAGTCAGGAACATGGCAGAGGACCAGAGGGCCAGGCAGAACAATCTCAGGCTGGAGGAAGGAAGCACAGACAGGCCAACTTGGAATGGGACGTGAAACCATAAGTCTCCAAGCTAAAACTATTCCCCAGCCGCATCCCTGGGGACAACTTTCTTTTTGGAGGCTGGAACAGGCAGGAGACCTAAGCATCAGGTTGAAATCCTGTCTCCATCCCCTGCCCACCCAAGCCACCCTGGACAGGCTTGTATCTCTCCAAACATCTGGGGATACCATTTGATGCCCACTTGGCTCAACAATCAGCAGGGCACAGACAATGAAAATTCTTTCCTTCCCAAGAAAGGCAGACTCACAGTAGGAGAAACAACAGGACTCTCAATGTCTAGCCATGGGAGAAAGAGAAGAAAATTGCATCAAGGGTACCAAGGACCCAGCCTTCAGCTCCAGAGTAATGTAGGACCTCCAAAGACACCAAGTAAAAGGAACTTTGGTCTCTAGAAGGAAATGGTCTGTTTGGAAAGCGTAAGTCTGAAGAGCAAAGACAGTTGAGCAGAGTGGGAACCCCCAACCATAAAGTCAGTGCCCCAAAGCAGCAGAAGCTTGGGGTGCTGGGGCTGAGAGAGTATCAGCCCAGATGAGTAGCCATGTGCTGCTGAGTTAGAAGCAGGCTGGAAAAGAATACAGGAAGGGACAGGCAAGGCAGGGGGTATGCTCCTGTGACAGACCAGAAAAATGCAGGAAAATTGAAGGAATGGGGAGCTGGCAGGAGAGGGAAACAGAGGAGAGAGAGAGATCCTGTCTCAAATTAAAAAAAAAAAAAAAAAAAAAAAAGGCATGTTGGTGAATGCCTGTGAACCCAGTATTCAGTTGGAGGTCAGCACATGCTTGTCCCAAATACTGAAAAAAGGGAAAGGGCGCTGAGGGTGTACCTCAGTTAGTAGTGGGCCTATCCCCCAGCATTGCATGGACTGGCTACTTAGAAGGCAGGGGCAAGGAGTTCAAGGTCTCCCCAGCCTCATAATGAGTTTGAGGCCAGTCTAGGATACATGAAGCCTTGTCTCAAATAACAAAAAAACCCAGTGGCATCTTTCCAACTTGACATACCACAATAAAGAAGTAAGGCTCAAGAAGTAAGGGGGTGAAAAGAACAGAAGCTGCATCAGGGCCACTCATGACCTAAGAGGAAGCAGTAAGGTCATTAGTGCCAAGGGGTAACAGAAGGGGAAGAGCATATGGGCATGTGTAGTTCCAGAGCCACACCCAACAAAACCCTAAAGACTATGAGAGAGGGGAAGAGAGGGGAAGAGAGGGGGAGAGGGGGAGAGGGGAGAGGAGAGAGAGAGGGAGAGAGAGGGGGAGAGAGAGAGAGAGAGAGAGAGAGGGGGAGAGAGAGGGAGAGAGGGAGAGAGAGAGAGAGGAGAGAGAGAGAGAGAGAGAGGGAGAGAGAGGGAGAGAGAGAGAGGAGAGGGAGAGAGGGAGGAGAGAGGGAGAGAGGAGAGAGAGGGAGAGAGGGAGAGAGGGAGAGAGGGAGAGAGGGAGAGAGGGAGAGGGAGAGAGACAGAGTGCTATGGTGTAGGAACAGGGGCAGCAGAGGGAGAGCTATGGTGTAGGAAACTGGATTGAGCTTAGAATGAGCAAGGAAACCTCAGACCCTGAAAATGCTCTCTGCCCGACAAGATGGTGCTCTTTTCTCAAGCTGGGGCCTCCAGGGAAGGTTCTGATTTGCCATTCACCTGTGACCTGGAGCATTTGGAGCTTGCAGCTGGAGCCTGACTGGGGGCTGTCCTACAGTGCTGACTGCTTAGTTACCAGGGGAAGATGTCCACCAGAGATCACCAGCAAAAATTATTATGCTAGACAGAGCCCTGGGGTGCAGTAAAGTCTTGTTTCTGTAAAGTCATGTTGGAGGAGAGTCTCAGTGCCTGCAATGAGGACAGTCACTATGGGGAAATGGGGGGGGACACCTGCAGGTGAAGGCCCCCAGGCTCCTCCCAGCCTCCAGCAAGCAGAACTGCAGGTCACACCAGACAGGTGCCCTCTGAAGGGAGAAGAGACTGTACTCTAGAATACTGAAATTACTAAGGAAAAGTGGTTTACTGGGAAAAGTAACCCCAGGAAATTAGATGTTCTATAATTTTGTCTTGTAGACTTTTCCCCCTTGTCATGTGTTGCAGATTTAATCAGAAACACTGAGTTGAAAAACTCCAGTCTTTTTCTAGTCCAGCCCTGTAAGCCTAAACCGTCGACCTCTGTCTCAGCTGTGCACATGGGGCTTGTGTGTTCACAGCTATGCACACCCCAGACTCCATCAGAGACTCATGGAAGCAAGCTGTATGCATACCAGTAAAGCTGATTTCTCAAAGCAGAGCCCAGAACACCACTCCAAGCCACCAAATCTAGACGTGGGGCCTGAACACAACACAACTCTCTCAAGAGTTCAGGTTCAATGCATCCACAAAACTTAATTCGAAGCTCACTACTTGGGCATGGGGGAGTGGGAGGGCTGTCTGCTGGCTTCTGAGACTACAAGGAACCAAGCAGGATGTCCTGACCTTCAATGCACTGGTCACTTTCCTAGATGGCATGCACCTTCCTGCTCCCTCAGCAGCTTCAAGTGGGCAAAGCATTCCTTTCCCCCAACAGACTCACTAAAGTTACCTGCTTCTATGGATTTGTGATGCATTAAAACAATAACGACACAGATTATCATAAATTCCTATGCACAAATAAAACATCTAGTCCCCAACTTGCAATGGGGATGGGGCATGAGGAAAGCTTCTCTAAGAAAACCCCCAGACTTGGAAGCTGAACACTGAAGAGGTGTAATAATAAAAAAAAATACTGAGGAAGGCAGAGTCCCCCCCATTAGGATGCACTGAGGAAGTCAGGGTTTTCCTGTAGCTTTGGAGGCTGTCCTGGAACTAGCTCTTGTAGACCAGGCTGGTCTCGAACTCACAGAGATCCACCTGCCTCTGCCTTGCAAGTGCTGGGATTAAAGGCGTGTGCCACCAACACCCAGCTAAAATATTCATTATTTTATAGTATTTAATATGCTGGAGAGCATGATTTTTTTAAACTGAATAATAAGGAATGAATCCAGTATTTGATTGGTGAGCAAGGATGTAGGTACTAGTGACAAAAGTCTTGTCTTCATAAAAATATTTTTACTACCATTGATGCCCTCATCACTGTTCTCCCTCTCTCAACAAGACACTTCTGAGCAGTGAAAACCCTGTCTGCTGAGCAGTGAAAACCCTGTCTGCTGAGCACCCCCCCCCCCCCCGACACAGTGTTTGAAGAGCTCACCCCAATGCCTAGTGAGACCAGACCCAAGTCCTAGTCCCCGCCCATCACTGAGGAGCAAGCACCAGGAATGTTCTAGAATGGACCCATCCCCAAGGCTGGGATTATCAGTGTCTGTGCTAAAGAAGGAGGACAATCTACTTGACCTCTCTGACCTCACGCTCCTCTGTAGAATGGAACTAGCACTTCTCTCCAAAAGCTGCCTGGTACATGGTGGCACAAATAGCTGTGAATCCTCAAGTCCTATACAAAGCTCGGACTAACCACTCCTGTAAAACATAAAGTGGGGAGGGGGGGGATGGATAAGGGTGGGTATCAGCAAGACAGCTGCACATCAAACTATCAAAGAATAAATTAAAAATATTCTTTAAGCTGAGCATAGCGTCACACACCTTTAATCCCAGCACTCAGGAGGCAGGGGCAAACAAGGCCAGCCTGGTCCACAGAGAGAGTTCTAGGACAGCTAAACCTACAGAGAAACCCAGGCTCAAAAAATACAAAATATAAAATGAGCTGTGTGAAGATATGAGTGACATAAGGAGTGTGACTGCGGAAGGAAAGAGGCCAAGTCTCTGGTCAAATGCACGAGGAGAGAAAGACAGACCAGAGGATATATGGGTTGGCAGCTTATGAGCACAGAGAGCCACGGGACAGGTTCACACCTCAATAGGGCTTAGGACAGACGTCAGCCCCTTAACTTGCTATTAGTGTGAACTCGCAGCTGAAACAAACTAGGGCCTTCTCCTGACCTCACTCAAAGGAATGAAGCTTCAGTTTGTCTGAAGCGCCTTGCATGCCAAAGGAATTCAATCCTTTTGTTTTTCTGGGGTCCTGCCAGTGGTCTGAACCAACAAATAGAGCTGCTG
The DNA here is from genome assembly GCF_003668045.3 of Cricetulus griseus. Taxonomy (NCBI): domain Eukaryota; kingdom Metazoa; phylum Chordata; class Mammalia; order Rodentia; family Cricetidae; genus Cricetulus; species Cricetulus griseus. Next base: position 101,026,954 of record NC_048597.1, read on the forward strand.
GCTCATCCATCTGAGATAAGCTGCCAACCCCTTCTCAGGAGCACAATACCTTTCTGCTTCAAAGAAGTCCCCTAAGTGACCTGCTCCATGCCACAACAAAGGAAGCCAGACTCCAGCATAAGACTTTCTTCTCACTTGTTAAAACAGCATTTAATAACTCACATAAAAACAACTTGTCAGGGGGCTGGAGAGATGGCTCAATGGTTAAGAGCACTGACTGCTCTTCCAGAGGACATAGGTTCAATCCCCAGCACCCACATGGTGGCTCATTGTAACTCTAGTTCCAGGAAACCTGACACACAGACATACACGCAGGCAAAACACTAATGCACATAAAATAAAAATAAATCATTTAAAAATCAATTTGTAAGGCCAGACGGTGGTGGCACACACCTTTAATCCCAGCACTCAGGAGGCAGAGGCAGGTGGATCTCTGCGAGTTCAAGGCCAGCCTGGTTTACAGAGTGAGTTCCAGGACAGCCTCCAAAGCTACAGAGAAATCCTGTCTTGAAATACCAAACAAAATGGCCGGGCATTGGTGGCGCACGCCTTTAATCCCAGCACTCAGGAGGCAGAGGCAGGTGGATCTCTGTGAATTCAAGGCCAGCCTGGTCTCCAGAGCGAGTGCCAGGATAGGCTCCAAAGCTACACAGAGAAACCCTGTCTCGAACCCCCCCCAAAAAAAAAAAAAAAAAAAAAAAAAAAAAAAAAAAGTCAGAGACTTACCTCAAATTCTTCCCAAAAGCCCTGTTTGACTTTATCTGTGGTCTCAGCTAACTTGCTTAGCTCTCGAACCCGGCTTTCGATTTCAGCAGCATTAATACGAGTTGTGTTGAGAGGCTGTTGTGTTCAGCAGTGGTGGGAAAGAAAGAAAACATATTTAACAATGTTAACATGGAAAGAAAAAGACTTCACAAAAGCAAAGGCAGGATGATACACATCATCTCAAATATGTGCATGTGTGCGAGTGCTTTTATGCATCTGTGTGTGCATTGTGCATTTGTGTGTCCGTGCATGCATATGGGTGTGTTCGTGTTTGTGTCTCCATGTATGCAGGCGCCTATGTGCATGCATGAGTGTGTATAATCTGTGTGTGGTACCTGTGAACGTGTGTGCATTGAGGACAGGGGTTCCCCTTCCTTGTTTAGGTGGGCTGCAGAGATAGAACTCAAAAGCATCAGCAATCCACCAGAGCTACCATGAGCCAATACCACCATCAAACTCTCTTTCACTTTCTCTTTTATTCCATCAGGAAATGCCTCTTCATTCTCAAAGAACAGGTTAGGAACTCAGCTGATACAAATTCAAACCTAGATTTCTACACAGTTAAATCACACCATGATTTCCAGATGGGACCACTGTCATAAAAGTGAAACAGCTGAGCCTGTCCTGTCCCTTGCCAGCCGCCACAGGCAGGAGAACTGGCTCCACCCCTCACCTGGGCAAATCAGAAGAGCTGGCCCTGGTGTCGAGGGTGCAGGAAAGCTGACCAACTCAGCTACCATCGAGGCCCACATTCAGGGCTTTTGAGTTGGCCCACCCCAACATCTACCCCATCCATGAACTGCTGGAGTATGTGAAGGGGCCAGTCTGGCAGAAACAAGCTGCAGGATCTCCACAACATAGAGAAACAGGATATCCAAAAGGATTCCAGGTAAGGAACCAGTATTGATGGTGCTGCAGAAGCCAGAGGCCTTGAACCAGTCCAATGACTCATTGCAATGAACATTTGCAAGTGAAGCTGTTTGGACAAAAGGGTATACTGTGTGACACACCACAGCTTCCACTGAGAAATTTATTTTTGTTTGTTTTCTTTTGGGGGGTTGCAATGCAAGGGCAGAAGAGGGATAGGAAGACAAGTGGGATTGGGGTGCGTGACATAAAATTCACAAAGAATCAATAAAAAGTTAAAAAAAAAAAAAAAAAAAACAGTGAAACAGTAAAGACTCTGAGAAAGCATGAGCCCTAAGGGAAACTAATGGTAATTTGCAATGAACAGTTTTTTGTTTTTGTTTTTGTTTTTGTTTTAATGTGCATTAGTGTTGGCCTGCATGTCTGTGTGAGAGTCAGGACTACTATAACTTAGAGAGTGCTGGGAATTGAATCCAGGTCCTCTTAAAGAGCAGTCAGTGCCCCCAACCACTAAGCCCCTGAAGACTTCTTTTAAAGGGCACAAGAGTACCTGTGTTTAAGCCCAACATGGAGATAGGAAGATCATGAGACGAGCAGGGCTACGTGGCATGACTATCAAAAACTAAGGACAAAGTAAAATCTACATATGTGCACGCTGGAATGTACTTCAGTGGTGAGCGCTTGCCTAGCATGCACAGATCCCTGGGGTTTGATTCCTCTGTAAGGAGGTAGGTAGGTCATAGATACCAGAGTTCAACTGTGGTGTGCCCTGGGTTCAACCCCAACACAAAACACTTTATGAGGTCTCTTACAAATGTGGAAATGACACAGCATCTAGAATTTGTTTCCAAATACTAAAGGAGGTAATCTGTGAGTAAAGAAACTAGAGATGGCATGACTAACCACAACTGAAGATGGGCACACTATGAGGAACTACTGATATTCTGTCTACTGCTGCAGTACACTATGGATCTTGAATGTCATCCAAGGGGACATATGTTGAAGACTTGGATCGAACCCTAGGTGCTACTGGGAGGTAGCAGAACTTTTATTTTTGTTTTGGTTTGCTTTGGTTTGCTTTGGTTTGGTTTGGTTTTTCGAGACAGGGTTTCTCTGTGTAGCTTTGGAGCCTATCCTGGCACTCGCTCTGCATACCAGGCTAGCCTCGAACTCACAGAGATCCGCCTGCCTCTGCCTCCCCAGTGCTGGGATTAAAGGCGTGCGCCACCAACACCCAGCTTGGTAGCAGAACTTTTAGAAGGTAGGGTCTACCTAGAAGAAGACAAGACTGGGGGGGGTGGGGAGGAGACCAGGGCCCCTCCTGTCTCCATTTCTCAGCCATGTGGTAAACAGCCCCCAAGTGCTCCCACCATGGTAAATGTACCACCACAGGCCCAAAGCAACAGGGCCAAGTAGCTTTGAGCCCTTTCCCCTATTAACTAGTCTTCATGTATCTTGTGACGTATGCTGACTGGTACACATATGTGAGAGACTGACTACATGCTAGTGTTCTCCCAACACTTAGCTGAAGCAGCTTCAGTTTCCTGACCTGCTTGAGCTGCAGGACTGTGCCCAGAGTCTCCACCATAGGGTTCTTCTTGTAATGCTCCACCAGGTCTGTCAAAGAGTCAAAGCGCTCTCCTCCGCCAACGTCGTATTTCAGTTCCTTTCAAGACCAAACAGATGGTGCTCATTACCTCATGCTAGGCTTACTGTCTTCCCACCTTCCTGCACTGGATTCTTAGTGACACTTCACCTATATACCTGTATAACCAAGCCACATGTCTGTCTAGAGGGCATGATGAGAAAAAAACATACATGTATCATATCCATGTCTCCACCTGGACCTTGAGAAGAAAACCCTGTCATTGGTTACAGCTGGGTGAGGCAGGAGGCCCTGCCAGTAAATCAAATAAGTACTGAAAGGAATGTGTCACCTCATTTACACAAAGCACCCCCCAAAAAAAGTCCAATACAGTGATGAGAAATCAAAACAGGGCTATAAAGGACTTGGGTGCAGAAGGTACTGGACCCTCTCTTTATGGTGAACGGGCTCAGGACAACCCATAGCATGGTAACAACAGTGGATAGGGTTACATGCACTGGAGATTTGCCAGGAGGACACCTAAAGTGTTACAAGGTGATGGGTACACTTAATGAGCTTGACTGCAAAAAACTAAACAATATTCAACCAAAGGCCAGAGACTGACACCCAGAAACAGAAAGCCCAGTGTTCACAGTACTGTGAAGGAAGGAAGCAACAGCACTGATGATCAGGGTGGAATGGGGGGTTGGGGAGTACTCAGCGGTGGAACGGGTGCTAGGTTCTATCCCAGCACCAAGAACAAGAAATGACATAACACTTAATTCAAAATCAAATATAAACTCCATGTGGCTGCAAGACATTTCCCATCACCTCCAGACTCCTCACGGTGCCTAGTGTGGCATCAGTGCTCATGTTACGTCATGTACACAGCTGTGAAGCTAGATAGGACATGAAAGTCTGCACATGTTTAGACAGACAGGATGCTCAAGACTGCTGGCCCCAGGGGGTGGATCTACAGACAGGGAGGGCCAAGTGCAGTGTCAACCACCTGTGACACTCCTTAGGGCAGCTGATCCCACAGAGCAGATCCAAAAGAAAAACTAAAATGGAAAGTGGCAACAGTTGGGAGGCAAAAGTAGGCAAATCTCTGTAGGTTCCAGGCCTGGCTGGTCTACATAGTGAGTTTCAGGATGGCCAGGGATACACAGAGAGATCCTGTCTCAGAAAAACAAAACAGCTGGGCAGTCGTGGCTCACATCTTTAATCCCATCACTCGGGAGGCAGAGGCAGGCAGAGCTCTGTGAGTTCAAGGCCAGCCTGGTCTACAGAATGAATTCCAGGATAGCCAGGGTTATACAAAGAAACCCAGTCTCAAGCAAACAAAAACAAAACAAAAAAAAAAAAAAAAAAAGGCAACAGAAAAACACAACAACAAAAAAAGGAAAAAAAACAACAAAAGTAACAATGCTTCCAAAACAATGAGACATACACAGGAGAGATGGCCATGAGCAAGTAACCAAGGATAAAATAATCTGGACATATGGGTATCTCTCAGCAGACGTCCCCAAGATGCCACTGTAGCAGACCCACAGTCCCCGTAGGCTCTACCTGACATCGGATCATGACGTGGGTCACTTTGGACTTGCCATCATTGCTCTCCCCTTTGTCATCACCGGTACGGACAGAGAGAACGAAGTCTCCAGGGTGGCTCTGGCTCTCTCGGACAAGGAAGCTGCCATGCTTACCCTTCTCCGTTAGCAATTTCTCTGCTTCTTTTCCAGACAAGTGACCATGGAACCACCTACATGTTTGAAAAGAAAACAAGCTGAGTTCATCTGGGGTGTGCTCTGTTTTTCATGTACCACACTCAAGTCAGTTCTCCTCAACACAGGTTCTAAACAGACACTCTAGGAAGCCGAGTATCTGACTATACAGATTCTGCACCCCAAACTAACAGGAAAAAATGACAGATATGTTAAAAAGGACAACTAAAGTTCGCTTTTCTTTTTTTGAGACAATCTCACTGTGTGGCCCAGGTTGGTCGTGAGTCATGGATCCTTCTGCCTCAGGCTCCTTCGTGCTGAGACTACAGGCAGTGCCACCACACCTAGCCTCCACTAAATTTAAAAAGGAGCCTAGGATCATTTGAAAACAGTATTTAACAGATGATGGTGACGCACACCTTTAATCCCAGCACTCAGGAGGCAGAGGCAGGCAGATCTCTAAGTTTGAGGCCAGCCTGGTCTACAGAGTGAGTTCTGGACAACCAGGGCTATACAGAGAAACCTGAGATCGGGGGTGGGGGTGGGGGCAGAGAGACAGAGAGAAACATCCTCAATGCTTCCTATTTCCTCTTAAATCTCCCATCTTTTAAAAATACAGTTGACATTTTTAAAGTGCCTAACCCTAAAAGAACCAACTATTGAGTTATAGTCATTTAGTGAAGAAATATGAAAAAGTTACAAGCCTGGTGACACATGCCTATAATTCATGTGTACTTACTAGTTTTATGTCAGCTCCGTACAAGCTAGAGTTATTTGGGAAAAGAATGCCTCAATTTGAGAAAATGTCCCTACCAGATTCAAACTTGGCATAACACAAATTGGTCTATGGGCAAACCTATGGTCCATTTTCTTAGCTGATGGTTGACGCAGGAGGCACACCCCACAACTGGCCATGCCATCCTTTGGGCTAGTGGTCCTGGGTGCTTTAAGAAAACAGACTGAGCAAACCAAGAGGGCAGGCCAGTAAACAACATTCCCTCATGGCCTCTACATCAGGTTCCTGCTTCCAGGTTCCTGCCTTGAGTTCCTACCCTGACTTCCCTGGATAATGGATTATAAGTTGTAAGATGAAGTAAACTCTTCCTTCCCCAAGTTGCTCTTGGTCATGGTGTTTTATCACAGTAATAGAAACCCTGACTAAGACATCATACACCAGGGAGTGGAGGCAAAAGATGAGGAGCACAAGTCATCTTCAGTAACACAGCCATCAGGAGGGCAGCCCGGCCTATGTGAGACCTGGACTCAAGCAACAAATAAACAAATTATGAAAGAGACAAAATAATCATGAATCTGGGGCTGGAGAGATGGCTCAGGGGTTAAGAGCACTGGCTGGTCTTCCAGAGGACCTGAGTTCAATTCCCAGAAACCACCAGGTAGCTCACAACCATCTATAATAAAATTTGGCACCCTTTCTGGCATGAAAGTGTACATGAGGGGGGTGGCAGGGGAGGAGGGTAAGGAGAGGGAACTGGAATTGACATGTAAAACAATCTTGTTTCTAATTCAAATAAAAAAATGGAAAATAAAAAGAAAGTGTACTTGCGAGCAGAATATTGTATACATGATAAATCTTTAAAAAAAAACATGAATCTGTGCTCATTTTGACATTAGATAAAAATGGATCTTTGTTATAAATTAATTCAAAGCATTTCAGATTTTTCTGTATTTCCAACCTATACTTAAATGTCTCTCAATCTGCTGTCTAGTTCTTCAAACTACACTGGGTTATCAGTCAAGCTTTAATATGGCATGCATATAATACAGAAATCAAGATATACAGACCCAGAACCTGCAATCAGAAAGGAGACTACAGAAGCCAATGCCAAGGTAAATAAACAAGCACTAGCTCTCAACTCCAAACATAAGAGAAGAGCTGTATACCATGCAGTTCTCTAGGGACACAGTGACAGTTCTCTGCAGTCATGCTTGCACATCTGAGAGACAACATTAAAGAGAGGATGACGAGCCATGGACTTAGCCTGACCTCTGTTGGTAGTTCTACTGAACAACTGGTCTGAGCCACCAAGGAACAATGGTGCTGTTTCAGCATCTCTATCATCCTGTTTTCTCTCCCAGCTCCCAAAGATCATCAGCTGTAGATAAATATTGCAATTAAAGCACGCACTAAATGTGAGAGCCCTGTGGAGTCTCTGTAAGGAACACTGCATTCTGCAAATACTCTGATGCCATCATTCTTACTTTAACACAGCTCAGGGCAGGGGATGTAGCTTGGTGTCTAGAGAGCCTCCCTGGCATGACCCAGCCTGTGCTCAATCTCCAGTACCACATAAGCCAGGCATGGTGAGGCATATCTGTAACCCTAGCACTCAGGAGGTAGAGGCAAGAGGATCAGGAATTCAGTCACCCTCAGCTACACAACGAGTTCCAGGCCACCCTGAACTACACTAGACCCTGTCACAAACAAAACACAACATTTTTAAACTGATAACATGAAAGACAGACACCAGCCTTGTAGTCACACAGGTCCTATGCATTCCACAAGACAGGCAAGAAGCACAGAGCCCTAAAGTCCTGATTTGTGCTAAGATGTCACTGACCTTTCAGAGGTCGGGTCCGCACAATTCAGTGGGTACTTGAGCTCAATAACATCTCCATTCTTCTCTTTCAGCTGCCCATGATGCTCCATATAATACTGGACCAGTTCAGCCAAGGTGGCAAACTTCTCCCCACCATAGAGGTCATAGTAGTCCCCAGTGTTCTGAATCTTGATGTGGGTGACGGCTCCATTTCTTCTAAAATAGTCCATTGTGGAGAAAGGTGTCAAAGAGCAATACTTGGAAAGAGAGACCTCACATTCAGTAGAAGATTTCACCCAAACATTGGAACAAACCCCATGAAAAGATTTACCCCATCCCTGAAACTGGAGGTCAAATAATCCCATCAACTATGCCACCCTGCGCCTGTGCCCTGTGTAGTAGCTTCCATTTTGAATGGCTGGCCTATTTTATAGTATAGGTTAAGTGACAACAATTACTGTCCTTAACAATCAAGGACACACAGTTAAAGATGAAATCAAAATACCCACTTACCTTGATGTCCAGCAAATCCACTAATAATTTTTGCCCAAAGGCAATAAAAATGGATAAATATCAAAAGACATTCAAAAACAGACAAATAAATGACAGAAACTCAAATATGTATCACAAAAATATACCAACAGTCCGGTACTTGGAAGGCTGAGGCAGGAAGACACTAGGCTACAGAGCAAGACCATCTTAAAATAAGAAATTTTAAAGGTTTGATTTTTAAATATATAAATATTGCCTAAAAAGTATAGTGATGCACACTTATAATCCCAGCACTTAGGAGTTTGAGGCAGGAGGGTGAGAAGTTTAAAGACAGTCTTGGATACATGAGATCATGTCTCAAAAACAGAAAACAAAACAAAAAGATCCAATAACAAAATCAACAGGGTCAGAAGGGGAGTAGTGGCACACGCCTTTAATCCCTGAACTTGGGAGGCAGAGGCAGGCAAACTGAGTTTAAGGCCAGCATGGTCTGCAGAGCGAGTTCCAGGACAGCCAGGCCAGTTATACACAGAGAACACCTGTGTGTGTGTGGGGGGGGGGGTCAACAGGGCCCAGTGAGATGGTTTAATGGGTAAAGGGGGCTTGTCAACAAAGCTTACCTGACAAACAAGTTTAATCCCCAGGACACACGTGGTGCTGGAAGTAGAAAACTAACTCCTCCAACCTATAAATTCATGCCATGACACTTTCATATGTGCATACAAACACACACACACCAAATAAATGTAAAAAAAAGTTTTCTTTAATTAGTACATAAAAAATTAAATGTTAAAAAAAAAAAATCTGGGGGTATTGAACTGGCTCAGCAGGGAAAATCTGACAACCTAAGCCTAGTCCCTGTGAGCCACAGAAACTGTGGCACAAGGAGAGAATTGTGAAGCACACACATCACACACACAGCAATAAACAAAGTACATTCAAAATCGGATAAATAATACAAAAGTCTACCACACACTTCCTAGTGGGTGACACTGTCCAGTCCAGTCGGTGCTAGTATCTCTTCTATGTAAGGCTCAGGCTGGGGCCCTACAGATGCCCTTACTCACAACTTTCTTTCAAAAGGCTGAAGGAGCTGGTGTGGTGTGGAATGTGACTGTATTCCTAACACAGAGCAAGTAGATCTCTATGAATTCAAAGCTAACCCGGTCTATATATCAAGTTCCAGACCAGTCAGTACTCCCTAGTAAAACCCTGCATCATAAACAAATAAACAAACAAATAAATGAGTAAATAAATAAGTGAACAAGGAAACAGATGCTTCCTAATTCTCAGTGAGATTCTAAATAAACCCTTAAGGACATGAGTTACTCATATCTTTATGTGAAAAGTATTATCTATAAAATCAAATCCATATACTTCAGTTTGAACAGCTAGAATGGACATACAGAAAATATCATCTAGAAAACTCTCCCACACCTACTCAAAGGAACTGTGAGGATGCATTACACTGTTCCCAAGGATTTAAAACAAACCAAAGCCTCCCGATGTCCACCACTAGAAGAATGGAGAAGCTAGTATGTTTGCATCACTTGATCACTGAGTAGCCATTACAATGAACAGCTAGATGTCCCAGCATGCAACTCAAACAGCACTTCAATGGAAGTATGGATTACAGAACGATTAATATGCTGAGAACACAAGAGCAACACATCGGGAGGATCCATGCAACCTCTGAACAATGACTTCCTCTGGAGAAAGGATGAGGGGCATGGGACTAGGCAGGGGACTCAAGGGGACCACAACTCCCTCACAGAGGTTTTCGCTCTTGACAAAGCAAAGTGGTGTGTAGAACCTTAGAGAGACTGATCCCCATGACAAAATCCATAGCAGAAAAGAAATACACAGGAGGCAGGTCAAAGGTGAGGAGCCAGTAATCAGCCTGGAGGCTCCAGTATATCTCTCTGCCCAAGGAATGCTTGATCCCCGCTGTGAGCAGAAGCCCAATGGTCCTTTCCACGACTTCCAAGCCTATGAGTTTGGGGGACCTCAAAAGGCATGGGAACAAGGGCTGGAGAGCTGGCTCATTGGTTAGGAGCACTGGCTGCTCTTCCTGAGGACCCGGGTTCAGTTCCTAGCACCCACATGGTGGCTCACAACTATCTGTTACTCCAGTTCCAAGGGATCTGATGTATTCTTTTAGCCTCCTTGGGCACCAAGCACACACAGGGAGAAAATACACACATACATGCAAGCAGAACATTCATACATATAAAATAAAATCTTTTAAAAAAAAAGCATAGGAATGAGCCAGTGCCCTGAGTGGTTCTACAGTGCAGCAGGCGCTGTGGAAAGGGCTGAGACAGCTTAATGTGGCCTCACCCTTCCTCTGGAAACACCCTGAGTATCCTTTTTACCTTCCAACTTACCTAACAGACAGAGTGAAGTCTCCAGGGTTACTCTTACTGGGCCTTGCCAAAAAACTGCCATCCACTCCTCTGGTCAGCAGGAGATTCTCTGCCTCCACACCAGTGATGTTGGGGTGAAACCATCTGGAAGGAGGGAAAATGACATTGAGAACCAGAGACCTCAGTAGCACCCACACCACCACAGCTGAGTGCCCTCACACCATCGTGGTAGAGGCCTGTGAGCAGCAGCTGACAGCCAGCTTCCGGGCTAGCCCTTTCCCTTTCCTCTTTAGTCCCTTTTCCTGGGTGGGACACGGGGCTCCTGCCATACTGCAGGCACTGGAGGTAGGAGAAGGCCATGGCCAGTGAGGGCTGGGCTGTTAACTCGAGGCTGGGCTGTTAACACGACACCAACACACTGGTGGGTTTGTCTGCCCCAAAAGGTCATCCACACGGTCAGGAAATTGTCTGCACGCAACAAAACCAGACAAACACAAACAACTTCATGAATAAGGACAGGTGCTGAGGCTCATAAGAGCCAGATTCTTTCTCACTGCTAGAGGAAAGAACCAGAACACTGGCAGGGTACTAGACTTGGAACTCAACATGCAAGCTCAACATTCTAATATGCATGTGGAGACAAATACACAAACATATTAACAGAATAAGGTATTTCTAGAAATAAATGTAAGCTGCCTCCCCACAGAATACTTGTTCAAAAAAAAAATCTGATAAACATCACAGTGAAGAATTTAACAGAATTTTTTTCTTTTCTTTTTTAAACAGGAGTAATTAATGTGCCCAAGGCTAGCCTAGAACTTAGACTCTCCCACTTCCAGCCCCTATTATAAGACTACAGGTGCACACCAGCCAACAGCAGACACTACCTTATTCAACTGGCAGTGTCACCTGTCACAGGTAGCAAACTTTGTGCTTCCAAACCCCACATTGGGAACTTCAAATACAATGTCCTTTAGAAGACAAAAGTGACCACTGTGTACAGCATTCACCTCAAAGGAATCCCCCCAGGTTCCAGAAAGTACTCCTTCCTGTGGCTGGAGAGATGGGTTAGAAGTTAAGAGTGCTTATTGTTCTTGCAAAGAAACCTGATTTTAGCTTCCCCCAGCACCTACACAGTGACTAACAATCTGCAACTTAACTCCCGCGGATCTGATTCCCTCTTCTGTCCCCTACTCATCTGATAGCACACACACACACACACACACACACACACACACACACTATATACCTTTTTTTTTTTTTTTTCTCGAGACAGGGTTTCTCTGTAGCTTTGGAGGCTATCCTGGAACTAGCTCTTGTAGACCAGGCTGGTCTCAAACTCACAGAGATCCACCTGCCTCTTCTGGGATTAAAGATGTGTGGCTTCATACAGAATACTTAAATAAAATATTTAAGATCTCCTTCATGGACTTCAAATCACCAAGACTTAAGTGAATCAATGCTAAGGCTAAATGACCTGTCTTTAGAGGTTGACATTTCTTAATACTCCCAGGAAATAAGAGTCCATATTAAATGTTAGGATCCAAGGGCTGGGGCTGTACCCCAGTAGCAGAGTGCTTGCCTAGCATAAATGGGGCCCTGGGTTCCGTCTCAGTAATGCATTAGCCATAAACCACAAAAACCAGGGGGTGGGGTACACACCCAAATCTCAGTACTTGAGAGGTGGAGGCCATTCTCAGCTACAGCCTAGGCTACATGATACCCTATCTCAAAAAACGCTGGGTGGTGATGGCCTTTATTCCCAGGTCTTGGGAGGCAGAAGTAGGTGGATCTCAGTGAGTTCCAGTTCGAGGCCAATGGATTCCAGGACAGCCAGGACTGTTACACACAAAACAAAACAAAACAAAACAAAACAAAACAAAACAAAACAAAACAAAACAAAACGCTTTTTGTGTGCTACTGGAAATAGGACTGAAGGCCCTCCCTAAACATGATAAACATGCTCTCCCACTGAGCTACATGCCCAGTTCCTAAGGTAACCACTGGTCAGCAACCTGGGAAGAGTGAAGAGTGTGGTGATACATTGTTTATAAATTATTAAAGCTTGCCTGAGGATTCAGAAAACAAAGTCAGTCACAAGCCATAGAAGCCAGATATACACCTTTAATCCCAGCAGCCAGACGCTAGGAGGTGGTGGTACACACCTTTGATCCTAGAATTCAGGATTAAGAGATAGATGGATCTCTGTGAGTCCAAGGACACCTAGATCTACTCAAGAGTGAATCAGTGTAAAAGAAAATTACAGCTCACACCTTTAATCCCAACATTAGGGAAGTATATATATAAGACAGAAGATCTCAGAGAGGCATTCAATCTCCAGCCACAATGAGAGGCAACAGTTTGAGACTTGGCGAAGAGCTTGTGTGTGGTTTAGCCCTTTCATCCTGAGCTAGAGGTGAGAGCTAATGGCCGACTGCTTTGCTTTTCTGATCTTCAGCTTGAAGCTTGAAGCTTGAACCCCGATATCTCTGGGTCTTTTATTATTTGTGTTAGAGAAGAGTGAGGCAAAGACACTGCCTGCTAGTGTCCTTTACTGAGTGCCCAGTCCTCAGTAAGCAGCAATGTTAGCTGCCTGTCTCTATAATCATGAGCATTTTCTGTTCTAACAACATGTAAGCTGGGACTGAAGATGTCACAGCAGTCACACAAGGACATCACTGCAGCATCTAACCAGCTTCAGAGGGCTCGAACGCCATTCTGATTAACATCATGACTGTGAAAAGTCTCAAGACTCAAGTCAAAAGAACAAAATAGTAGTTGACTGTCTACTCCTCCCTCTGAGAGATGGTCAAAAGAGCAAGAGAGAGTTTCACCCAGAAATAAAATGACCCTGGTTTATGAAGCCCATTAACCCAGCACCCAATCAATACTTTTGCATTCAGAGGGATCATTTGAGCCACCTAAGGTTTTTTTTGGTTTTGTTTAAAAGAAAGAATGCCAAGTGGTGGTGCCCCATACCTTTAATCCCAGTATTCAGAAGGCAGAGGCAGGTGGATTTCTGCATTCTAGGACAACCTGGTCTAAGAGAGAGTTCCAGGAAATCTTTCTTGAAAAACAAAACAAAGAAAAGAGTCTTGGCTGCAACTTCTCTGAACTACAGTTCCCATCTAGGTCCCATGGGAATCAAGAAGCAGTTAACGGCAGGCTTCGAGCTCTACAGTGTTTCAAAAGGCATAAGTACTCTTGCCTTATCCACACCAGCTAATTAGTATATTAAATGTCTTTTACTCTTGCCTGCCAAACCTCTGTGTTGCTTGGTGTGGTAGTCTAAAGCTGAGAGGCATGAACACCTTCTATTTAAAACAAAACAAACAAACAAAAAACAGCTGGGTGCAGTGGTGCATGCCTTTAGCTGGTCCTAGCACTCAAGAGGCAAAGGCAAGCAGATTTCTCTGAGTTCAAGACCAAACCAGGGCTATATAGTAAGATCCTGTCTAGAAAAGAAAAAGAAAAAGGGAAAACTTTATGTATTTCATAATACAGGTTGGAGACAGAATCCGTCAGAGTACTGGATTTATGGTTTTAATGTTAAAGGCACCCTCCAGTGGGTGAAAAATCATTTGATAGCAAGGCTTTAAAGGTAGAAACCCAGAACCTGGTGCCAAAGTGTCTTGGTTCAAATCCTAGCTGAGTGACTCTTGCTAGTTAATAACGCCTCTTAAGCCATCTATGAAGCAGGGAAAGTAACCGCCCCGCATGGCACAGGGGTTAAGAGGATGAGTTAATGCAGCTCATAAAGCACCCAACTGTCTAGAACAGTGCCTGGAAGTCCATGTGGCCGACAGTAGTTCATACCTTAATCCTCAGGAGGTGGGAAAGCAGGAGGATCAGAGCTTCAAGTCAGTCTAGGCAAGCATAGGGTTCTGAGTTCAGGTCCCCAACACCCAAATAGAAGCGGGGTATGGTGGTTTGTGTCTGTAACTCTGGTACTGGAGCAGTGAAAGAAGGACCCCTAGAGCTTGCAGGCCAGACGCTCTAGCCAAAACCTTGTGGAGATGGTTTTTCCACTTTTATTCAGACTGTAGATTCAGTGAGAAACCCTCTCTCAAAACTAAATTCACAGCCAGGTGTTGGTGGCGCACGCCGTTAATCCCAGCACTGGGGAGGCAGAGGCAGGCGGATCTCTGTGAGTTTGAGGCCAGCCTGGTCTCTAGAGCGAGTGTCAGGATAGGCTCCAAAGCTACACGGGGAAACCCTGTCTCGAAAAAACAAAAAAAAAAAAACTAAAGTCACCCGTGAGAAACTCAGCACGGCACATGCAAGAAGAAACCCAATTTTTAATCTACAACTTGAAGGTCTTCTTGTAGTACATTCTTTTTCCTGAGTACAGAATATTCTACTGTATGAATGTGCCACCACAGTCAAATCCCTGACATAGAAGTTTATGAAGTTGCTTTAGTTACTCACATCTGTAACATTAGTGCTCAGGAGCTGAGGCAGGTAGATCTTTGAGAGACAGAGGCCAACCTAGGCAACACAGCAAGCCTGTCTCAAAAAAAAAAAAAAAAGGACAGTTGCTCATGTGCAACCCTAACATTCATGAGGAGAGTACAATCCAGCCTGGTCTACACAGTAAGTTCCAGGCTAGCCAGGGCTACATAGTCAGACCTTATCTCAGAAATAAAGGAAGGAAGGCAGAAAGGAATGCAGGAGGCAGGGAGGAAGAGGGCACCCCATGACAATGCTGCACTCATCTTTGGACACATTCATGTATGAACATTAGATTTTCAGAAATTAAAAGTGAGATGGCTCAGCAGGTAAAGTGCTTGCTTGCTGTTTAAGCCTGGCATTCCAAGTTTGATCCCTGGAACACACATAAAGGTGGAAGAGAACCAGTGCTAAAGCTACCCTCTGACCTCCACTTGCACCATGGCAAACATGCTCCCCTCCACAATATAATAACAACTAATTTATCAATAAAATGGTTAACATACATTAAGTAATTTTTCAGCTGTGTTTTGCCTTGAGACAGGGCTGCTCTGTTGCCAGGCAACACTAAGCTTGAAAGATCCCTGTCTCTATCTTCCAAGTGCTAAGGTTACAACACGTGTCATTAGGCCTGCTTTTAGGGATTCTTTTGTGTGAGCATGTGTCGCAGACACATAAACACTGGGCTGTATCCCCAGGCCCTACCTCCAATGGTGATTACCCTGACAAGGTACACCTTCCACAGACATTGCGTCCCTCACCTTTACCAACACTGCATAAATTATCAAACTCTGACTGCACCCCTGACCAGTGGAAAGTGGCTTCATCTCAATTTGCATTTCTTTGACACCTTTCCACCAATTTCCTGAGTTGTCAGCATCTCATCCTCTTTTTTTTTTTAAGACAAGGGCCTCATGAGTTCAGGCTAGCTCTGAAGATGACCTTGAACCTTAATCCTTTTGCCTCACCCTGAGTGCCGGGACTACCCCCCCCCTTTTGAAGTTTCCTCTTATTAATATGTAGAAGCCTTTATAACCAGAAAATTATCCTCAGCTACAAGTCTGGCAGGTATCTCCTGCTTTTGTACCCTTTTCCTCAGCTGTTTATTTCCTACAGAAGTTCCTCTCGACAGAGTTAAATTTGTGAGATTTTTCCATTGTGGGTTCTGAGTTTCCTGCCACACTCAGAGATGAACCTGAGTGAGCACTGTCATGCAATGGAAGTATGTCAATACAAAGACAGTGGCATGCACAGGCTAGTTCAGAGATTCAGCATTGGAAGTAGAGCACTGATTGTAGTGAGAAGAACACTCACAGGCTGGCGAGATGGCTCAGTGTGTTAAAGGCACTTGCCATCATGGCTGACCATCTGACTTTGGTCCCAAGGACCCACATGGTAAAAGGAGAAAATAGACTCCCAGAAGTTGTCCTCTAATTTTCAAATGTGTCGTGGCACCCATGTGCCTTCCCCCAAAGTGTACAAACACAGGCACACACACAAATATGCACACACATAGATAGATAGGTAGGTAGTTAGGTAGGTAGGTAGGTAGGTAGACAGGCAGGCAGGCAGGCAGGCAGGCAGGCAGGCAGGCAGGCAGGCAGGCCGGTCAGTGAGGCAGCTCAGTAGGTAAAAGCACTACTGCCAATCCTGGCAGACAGAGTCGGAGCCCTGAAACCAACATTGAAGAACCATCTCTCCAATGCTGTCCTCTAACAGACAGACAGACCGACAGACAGACAGACAGACAGACACACACACACACACACACACACACACTTTCTCTCATTCATAAAATAAGAAAGCAAAATTTTAAAATAAATGAAAGTCATAAAAAGTTTAACAGAAAAAAAAAGAGAACACAGTAAAGTACAGGTTTTAATGGATACCATTGCCTCTTGTGCTCTGGTGACCTCTGTGGTATCCATGTGTGGCCTCCAAGCATGTTTATCTGCAGCTCTAGTTAGACAGCCCACCCCACCTTCCCAATGAGTCCCACACTTCCCCTGGGTGATGCACAGCTCGCTGCCTAATCACAGATCTCCACAGGGGCTACACTCAACACTGGACCAGCAAGCAGTTCCATAGAGGTAGGGGACTGAAGACGTGTCTATTTCTTTCTCAGTGGACCCCAAATGCTTGTATAGGGCTAACACGAAGCAATGTATTCTGGAGTCAGAATCTCATTCTGCCACCCAGGAGGCTCTGGAGTCCCAGTCTTCCTGCCTCAGTCTCCCCAGTTCTGTAACATAGAAATGCAATACCCAATGGAGTCAGGAGCTCCACCTGATGACAAAGAATGGCTATTGATTCTAGTGCATCCCTTATACTGGACACGCGCAGCTAATGAAGCAAGTTTCCCGTCTACAGGCAACTGAAGAAACTTTAAGAATTTGTACTAGGCTGGGCATGCCTTTAATCCCAGAACTTGGGAGGCAGAGGAAGGTGTGTATGCATGAGTTCAAGGCCAGCCTGGTCTACAGAGTGAGTTCCAGGACAGCCAAGGCTATATAAAGAAACCCTGTCTTGAAAAACCAGGAAGGAAAAAAAAAAAAAAAAGGAAGAAGTTTGGGTTGCTTTGTTAGGGGGATTTATTGTTTGTTTTTGAAATTTTATTTTTATTTTACTTATTGGGGTGGTTTGCCTGCAGTACCTGAGGTGTTTTGCCTGAGGTGGCCAGAAGAGGATGCTAATTACCTGGGACAGGAGTTACAGATAGTTGAGAGCCTCCTTATGGGTGCTGGGAATTGAACCGCAGAACCTCAGCTGGTGCTTTTGATCTGAGCTGTCTCTCCAGCCCCCGGGTTTTCTTAATGTGCAATTTAACTGGGAAAAATATATTTAAATGTGTGTAAAAGTGGTAATAATTCCATGAGTTATTTATTCCCAGAAAGCTAGGGCTACATCAGAAAAAAAAAAATGTACAGTTGAAGCCAAGCATATGACATATTCCTATAATCGCAACTATTAAGAGGTCGAGAGAGGGCTGGAGAGATGGCTCAAGGGTTAAGAGCACTGCCAGTTCTCCCAGAGGTCCTGAGTCCAATTCCCAGCAACCACATGGTGGCTCTCAACCACTTGTAATGTAGTCTGGTGCCCTCTTCTGGACTGAAGGGATACATGCAGGCAGAACACTGTATACATAACAAATAAATAAATAAATAAATCTTTAAAAAAAAAAAAAGGTTAAGGGAAGTTGAGGCAAGTGGACTGCAAGTTCAAGACCAGCCTGGCCTATATAAAGTTAGAGGTTAATCTGAGCTTCATAAACAATTCCAGGCCAGCCTGAGCAATATGGTAAGATCCTGTCTCCAACTAAAATTTGAAGCCAGCCTGGTCTACAGAGTTCCAGGACAGGCTCAAAAGCTACACAAAGAAACCCTATCTTGAAAAAATAAAATAACCCTAACCCTGAACCCTAACCCTAAAATAAAATTTGGAGCCTACATCTGTGATGCCAGTCCCAGGAGATCCAATGTCCTCTGGCTTCCTCAGAGGCACATGGTACTTAGACATAAACACAGAACATCCACACACATAAAAACAAAATTTTGTAAAAATTGCTAAAATTTGAAGCCAAGCATGGTGGTAAGCACCTGTAACCCCAGCTCTCAGAAGGGAAAGGTGGAAGCACCCATAGCTTGGGGCCAGGCTGGGCTACACAGAAAGACACCATCTCCAGAACATATAACATACAGGTGAATAAAAACTGTTTTCACAAAGGCTGGCAGAGGGGCTAGGGAGATGGCTCCACACATAGTGAGAGCACTGGAGTTCAGTTCTCTGCACCCACATCAGGCAGCTCACAACCACCTGCCACTCCAGTTCCAGGGGAACCAATGTCCTCTTCTGGCTCCCAAGGCAGAAGTATGTATACACATTTATGTAGAGCATACAAGTACACATAAGTGAAAACTTTTCATCTTTCAAAGGCATAAGGTAGATAGATGGTAGAAAGCTTGCCTAAGTATGCATAAGGCTCTGGGTTTAAGCACCAAAACGGGGGGGGGGGGGGGCGCTGTCAAGACAGGATTTCTCTGTGTAGCCCTGGATGTCCTGGAACTCCGCTCTGGCCTTAAACTCACAGAGATCCACCTGCCTCTGCCTTCCTGATTGCTGGGATTAAAGGCGTGCACTACCACCGCTTGGCTGGAAAACATATTCTTAAATATTTTAGCAATAGTTATGAGATATGTAACTTACCCTGAATGTTCAGAAAAGAATTACAAAATACTATGTATCTGTTGATACACACACACACACACACACACACACACACACACACACACACACGGTGAGAAAAATGGGGGGGGAGCAAGTTGGTGGCGCACGCCTTTAATCCCAGCACTCAGGAGGCAGAGGCAGGCGGATCTCTGAGTTCGAGGCCAGCCTGGTCTCCAGAGTGAGTGCCAGGATAGGCTCCAAAGCTACACAGAGAAACCCTGTCTCGAAAAACCAAAAAAAAAAAAAAAAGGGGGGGGGTTAAAATGTTAAAACTAGTGAGGACTGGAGAGATGGCTCAGCCATGAAGAGCACTTGCTACTCTTTCAAGAGAACTTGGGTTCAGTTCCCAGCAGCCTCAGCTGGTAGCTCACAACCATCTCTAACACCAAGGACTCATCATCTTTGGCCTCTATAGGCACCTGTGTCACATTCACAGACCCACATTAAACACACACACGACCGGGCAGTGGTGGTGCACACCTTTAATCCCAACACTTGGGAGGCAGAGGTAGGTAGACTTTTGTGAGTTCGATGCCAGCCTAAGAGCGAGTTCCAGAACAGGCTTCAAAGCTACAAAGAAATCCTGTCTTGAAAAAACAAAAAACAACAACAAAAAAAAAGACATACACACATAACTTTTTAAAAAAATAAAGATCTTAAGTTCAAAATAAATTCCAAAGAAAAAGATACATTTTCAAAGCTTTCAAATTATAATATAAATTATAAATTTTAAAAGGGTTGTGTTTATTTATTTTTTGTTTTTTTTATTTTGTTTTGTTTGAGACACAGTCTTACTGTGTAACTCAGGCTGACCTCCAACTGGCAATCCATCTGCCTCAGCTTCCAGACTGCTAGTATTATAGTGAGAACAACAACATGCAATCATTAGTCTAGTACTTATTCCTAACTCAGGGCTGGGGGAAGGAGGACCCTCACCCTGGCTACTTCAGTCTCCTTTCTTCCCTAGAACATCCACTACAGACATAGAGGTAGGTGTGCTGTGGAGGGCCTGTGAAAACTGCTTCAGTGCCTCAGGTGAGTCCAGTAAACATCCCTTTACCCCTCAGCAGTATCAGAAACAAGCGATAAGGCAGGTGGCCCTTGGCTTACCCTTCTATTAAATAAACTGCAGTATTTCATTTACAACTTGTAATTATGCCCATCCTGTTATTAAGAATGGGCAGATGAGTGCTGTTTCCAGGGGAACCATAGAAACCATTATTTAGTCCAGAGGACCAACAGAGGAAAGGGTTAATAAGCACTGGTTTCCCACTGTTGTTACTGGTGGATGTCCCGAGGGACAGAGCTCTTATTCGTAATTATGATCCTTTCCCACAAGCTGTTCCATGTGTCATTTCAGCTCCACTATCTTTGCAGACACTTCGTTTCTATGTGGCTCTGGGGCTGTCCCTATGGTATTTCAAATAGATTTTTACTAATCGAAGTTTCCATGCCAGCTCTTAGGTAATTTTTCAAAAAGCATTTCTGATGACCAAAGTCTTTCTCTCAACTATATGGACAATAAGATAATTCTGTGGTCGGCAGCATGCTGACCAGTGAGGACTAGTGAATCCAGCTGCTGAGAATTCCATTGAGAAGATGCAGAGATTCATAGGATCCATAGGAATGAGTATTTCTAGGGCGGGTCTCCAGGGCTCTATGCACTTACAGAGATTTGTTTCTTTGGTTTTAGTATTTGGTTTATTATTTTGTGTGTGTGATTTGTGTACATGAGTGTAGCTACATGCCACAGTGCACTGCAGAAGCCAGAGGATGAATCCTGGGAGTCCGTGCTCTCCTTCACAGTGGGAGCCAAGACTGCATTCAGGAGTGTACAGCCTTCTACTGGACCCAGCACTTGTTTTTTGTTCTGGGGAGTTGATTCTGGTTTTGTTTTGTTTTGAGGCAGGGTTTCAGGTAGCCCAAGCTAGCCTCAAACCCCTAATCCTCCTGCCTGTACCACCCAGGTGTTATGACTGTAAGGCTGGACTACCTGAGACTCTGGCTCAACTACTTCGGACATTAGATACTGAAACCAATAAAAGTCTCCAAATAGCTCTTGCTCCCACCTTCTACCTAGCAGATTTTACCACAGTAGGGACTAGCCCACAAACCAGCCACATCTGCACACCATGGAGCTGTGTCTATATTATCTGAAGAAGAAGGGCACACGGAATGACTCAAAGAATTTATCAATGAAGTGACTGATACTAAGTGACTAAGAAGACACAGGACGGCTGGGGTATGGCTAGTGAAAGAGTTTATACTGGGCATGTGAAGCCTGTGCTTATTCCCATTACCACAATATAATACAATAAAATTCAAAGACGCTGGAGGAGGAGGAAGTGAGTGTTTTTCTCTTGTTCGTTCTAAGACTTGCCGCCCATGCCATCTCTGTTAACCACCAATATTTATTAAGGATCACACATGACACGGTAGTGGTACAAGCCTGTAATCACAGCACCTAGAAAGCAGACAGGGGGATTGGCATGAGTTCAAAACCAGCCTGTGAGCCTCAGACCAGCCACAGCTATGTAGTGAGTCCCTGTCTCAAAAACAAAGAAGAATATCTGGTCAAAAATGTCTCAAGTGGGGCTGGAGAAATGGCTCAGCGGTTAGGAGCACAGGCTGCTTGCTCTTCCAGAGGTCCTGAGTTCAATCCCCAGCAACCACATAGTGGCTCACAACCATCTGTAGTAAGATCTGGTGCCCTCTTCTAGCCTGCAAGCATACGTGCAGACAGCACACTGTATACATAATAGATGAATAAATCTTTAAAAAAGAAATAAATAAATGCCTCAAGTGAATTCCAGCATCATAGAAAGATGCATCTGAACCCGAGCGTCTCCAGCAGAAGGACTCATAAAAAGGAGCCTCAGGACCGGGCAGTGGTGGCGCATGCCTTTAGTCCCAGCACTCGGGAGGCAGAGGCAGGCAGATCTCTGTGAGTTCCAGGCCAGCATGGTTTACAGAGTTGAGTTCCGGGATAGCCAGGGTTACACAGAGAAACCCAGTCTCAAAAAAGGAGCCTCAAGTCAGTGTCTGAAACAGACTTTAGAACTTACTACACAGAAGTCCTCTGCTGGGTGAGCTTGAAGAAATAACAGTCATAATTCTGCAAGAATTACAAACTCAAGCCAGGTAGAAGCCCAGAACTCAGGATTGTAAATTCAAAGCCAGCCTGGGGTACATGAGACCCTCTGAAAACACCAAACACACAAAACCTGACATGATAGTACACATCTATAATCCCAGTACTGGCAAGGTGGAGGGAAGAGGATGAGAAGTTCAAGGTCACCCTCCTTACAGAGAATGGGGCTTGCTTGAGCTACGAGACCTGGCCTCAAAATAAAATTTTGTTTTGGTTTGGTTTGGTTTTGGTTTTTTGAGGCAGGGTTTCCTGTGTAGTTTTGGAGGCTGTCCTGGAACTAGCTCTTATAGACCAGGCTGGCTTCAAACTCTCAGAGACCCTCCTGCCTCTGCCTCCCGAGTGCTGGGATTAAAGGTGTGCGCCACCACCGCCCGACATAAAAAAGTTTTTTAAAGTTTTTTAAGTATATATACCAAAACTATTTAAAGGGAATTCAGAGAGAATCCAAATCCTGAATTAGGGACCAGGCACGTACTTCAGTGGTAGAGCACTTGTCTGACATTCAGGAGGTCCTTGGTTCAATCCTCAGCACTGCATTAATTAATTAATTGATTGATTGATTCATTGATTGATTGATTGATTAAAATCCAGAGTTCTTCTCTTTGTGGGTAGGAATCTGTGTCAAGTGGGAAATGTTTTAACTTTTTTTTTTTTTTTTTGAGACAGTCTCTCTCTATGTGGTCCTTGCTGTCCTGGAGCTTGCTATGTAGATCAAGCTGGCCTCAAGAGACCCTACTGCCTCTACCTCCCAAGTGCTGGGATTAGAGGTGTGTGCCACCACACGATAATAGTAGATAAAACTTCATAAAAAAACAAATCCTGGTGAACAACATGACAGTGCTTCCCACCCCCAGGGACACAGGAAGAGCAGCTGCAATGAACAGAGGGTTAAAATTGGAGGTCTACAGTCTCCTATTAACCCCTTGCCAAAATAAATGACCCTGCTCTACCCTTCTCGCTTCTGGCCCCCCACTGTCTTGCAGATGACAATAGTCCTCTTCCCTGGTTAAATGTGAGTATTCTATAGGAAAAGGCTAAGTCATTAGAGACAGCAATCTAAGCAAGACGCTACAAAAAAGTCGCAAGAACAGCTCTTCTGGGGCAGCAGACACTCTGTCCATATAAATCACTGTGGAGCAGCAGACGCTCTGTTATACAGATCTGTCTTCTCCTGAAGTCTCACTGGTCAGCATCTCCACTCTGATGACAAGGCAATAAAAGCAAACAGCTCCAAAAGTCTCTTTCCAGAGTGCTTCTTCTCGATTCAAAGCCTCGATTGTCTGATCTCGATGAACCCCCTCCTTCGATCTGCCTTCCCAGGAGCCAGAAGGATATTTTTAAACAGATCAGCTCATGCCACACCCCATCGCATCCTTCTACGGTTTTTTATTGCTCTAGGTGCACATGACACTGAAGACCTTAAGAGTTCCCAGAGGGTTGGAGGTGTAGCAAAGTGAGAGAGTACAGGCTGAGCAGACATGAGTCCCTAAGCTCCATCCCTAGCACAAGAAAGGGGAAAAGGGTTCCTTCATGGTCCAACCCTACCTGACATGTACCCCCAGTCTCACAGGCCCTGCACATGCTCCCTCCTGCTCAACCAACACCCCTGGGATTTCCTCCAGCTCAGCACTCTTAGAGCACTGTTCCTTGGACCTGGAACACTGGACAGAGGAAGGAGGATCACAAGTTCAAAGTCATCCTCAGCTACATGTAAAGTTTTAGACCAGCTAGGCTTCATGAGACCAGTCAGAATGAACAAAATAAACTCGTTAGTGAATGGACAGTTTCACCACTGTGGGCTAATACAATAAGGACTTGTTACAGCATGTTTCTGGGGGTTTTTTGTTGTTGTTTTGATTTGGATTTTTTTTTTCCAGACAGGGTTTCTCTGTGGCTTTGGAGGCTGTCCTGGAACTAGCTCTTGTAGACCAGGATGGTCTTGAACTCACATCAATCCACCTGCCTCTGCCTCCCGAGTGCTGGGACTAAACAGGTGCACCACCACTGCCCCGCTTCTGGTTTATTTTTTAAGTCCGTATCTTCCTATACCTAGGCTGGCCTTAAGTTCACAGCAACACTCCTGGGTGCTAGGATTACAGGTGTGCACCACCAAACCTGGAATTATCTTTAGATAATTCTAAAAACTAGACTATGTGGACTTGAGTGTTTGCCTAGTATATGTGAGGCTCTGCATTCAATCCCAGCACCATGAGAATTGAAGTGGAGTATGGTAGCACATGCTTGTAATGACGGCACTCAGAAGAGGCTGAGGCAGGAGAATTCTTAGTTTGAGACCAACCTGAACTACACAGAGACACCCTGTCTCTAAACTAATTAATTAAAACAGACTGTGTGTACTTAGGTACATATACAGATACACAATTGCACATATGTGTACATCACAATGTGTACAAACAAACATATTCTACACAGTATATCCCACACTGATCAACTGTAGAACTGGTTTTATCCACTATTGTGGTTCTAGTAAAGAAGTCAGGCTCCTCCATAAACTCAATGCCCCTTGCAAAGATGCACAATCCACAAAGCATTTCCCATGTCAGCTCTGCCAAGTACCACAGCACCTTTGCCAAATGCACAGGACACTCTCAATGCCACAATAATGAATCAGGCTGCACTAAAGAGTACTGGAACCCATCTGAGGGCTCTCAAGCACTGGTGCAATTCAAAACTCCCCTGCCACCTGCCTAACAGCAGTTGTTTGTTTGCACTTCCCCTAGAAAACGTTGGTCTCACGCTGGGCAGTGGTGGCATACGCCTTTAGTCCCAGCACTTGGGAGGCAGAGGCAGGCAGATCTCTGTGAGTTCTACCAGCCTGGTCTACAAGAGCTAGTTCCAGGACAGCCTCCAAAGCCACAGAGAAACCCTGTCTCGAAAAAGAAAAAAGAAAAAAGAAAAAAGAAAGAAAGAAAGAAAAAGAAAGAAAGAAAGAAAGAGAAAATGTCAGTCTCCTATGGCAAGTACAACCTATATTCTGAGGCAAAAAGCAATCAGCTCAGTGTCCCTATCATTCTGTGGCTGCCTGACTACGTTCACCAGGGTCTGCTAGTGACAATTACAAACATGACTTGGCTTTGCCACTCCAAGATCATGTGCATCTCCTAACAGTGTGCATGTTGAATGTGAGCAAGAATGGAAAGCAACTGGTACAGCCCATGCTCTTGGGCAACTCCAGCCTAAACCCTGGCTTTCTATACGACCACAACATGAATAAAGACAGTGAGATGCCAATGGAGACGCACAGGGACTACTGGTTTTCAGCAGCACAAGCTTACTTATTCCACCAGGAGATAAACTAATGTGGCTGCCAGGAGGACCTGGGACAAAATGTACTTGACCTGCAATGACAATCCAGAACCCTCCAGTCTGAGGACAGCACAACTATCCACCCTCAGCTCAAGTCATCACATGTATCTTTTGGAAGGACAAAAGCCAACTGAAGGAAGAAGGCTTTAAAAGGGAGACAGTTTTGTCAGCTGGGTGAGGGCAAGGTAGGGCAAATAAGGAATTTTAACACCTAAGTTCATTATTCTCTCAGCTGGATTCCATAGGACCAATCATTTAATTATCCCTACCTTCAAGGTTGAGAAGCTAACATACTGAATGTACCAAGATTCTAGTTACTGACTGATCAGAGAGATCTAAAGCCTGCAGATGCTAATCAAAATGAACTAGTTTAGGGCTAGAGGTGGTTGCACACACTTTTAATCCCAGCATTCAAGAGGCAGGTAGATCTCTGTGAGTTCAAGGTCACTTGCTCTACATAGTAAGTTCTAGTCTACTTGTGTGACATAGTGAGACCCTGCCTCAAAAAAAGTTTGTTTGCTGGGTGTTGGTGGCACAAGCCTTTAATCCCAGCACTCGGGAGGCCAAGGCAGGCGGATCTCTCTGAGTTTGAGGCCAACCTGGTCTACTGAGCAAGTTCCAGGACAGGCTCCAATACAGAGAAACCCTGTCTTGAGGGAAAAAAAAAAGTTTGTTGTGATAAGCAAAACAAATGTCAATATGGTGCTTGTCATTCAAGTGTCAGTTCCTATGATCACTTCCTCAAAAAGACCTTCCTTGAATCCTCATCAAAACCCCCAGCAAGATGGCTCAGGGTTAAATACACTCGCCTAATTACCTGAATCGATCCCTAGAATGCTTATAAAGTATAAAGGTGGACACAAAGTTGTTTTCTGACTTCTCCATGTGAGGTACGATCTCTCTGTCTCTCTCTCTCTCTCTCTCTCTCTCTCTCTCTCTCTCTCTCTCTCTCTTTCTCTCTCTCTCTCTCTCTCACACACACACACACACACACCAGAAAATTTTTCTTTAAAAAAAGAACCAAGACCATTCAGAACCAGCATGATGACAGAGAAATATCCATGGAAGAGAACAGAGTCAAGAACAAACCCACATGAAGACCAAGTGTTCTTCA
Source organism: Cricetulus griseus (assembly GCF_003668045.3). NCBI lineage: Eukaryota > Metazoa > Chordata > Mammalia > Rodentia > Cricetidae > Cricetulus > Cricetulus griseus. The sequence continues at coordinate 101,053,576 of NC_048597.1, forward strand.
ACAATGGAGCAGCCTCTACCGTGGAGCCAGGCTCCCCAACAGCAGTACTAGGGCAACTGGACAGCAACAGGAAAGAGCTAGCAGGTACCCACACTTCACACAATAATGAATTACTGACACCTGCAGGAATGAGGCATGTGTGTGGAGCAGTACCTGCAAAACACCCATACATACAAAATAAAAATAAAAGGGAAAGAAGGAGACGGGCAGTGGTGGCGCACGCCTTTGATCCCAGCACTTGGGAGGAAGAGGCAGGTGAATCCCTGTGAGGCCAGCCTGGACTACAAAGCTAGCTCTAGAACAGCCAGAGCTGTTACACAGAGAAACCCTATTGGAAAATAAGAAAATAAAGAAAGAAATCAGAACTGAATTGACATACAACATCCCACAAAAAATGGCTCAGATTAAAAGGACTAGTTGTACTAAGTTTGGTGAAGATATGGACAAGCTGTATGCAACTCTCATTGGAAAGTAAATACCAGTAGCACTTCTGCACACAGGCTGCGATTGTCTGTAAAAAGTCAAATACAGCCATTCAACTTGCCAATGGCCACTAAAGAGGGATGAAACCTTGATGACACCTTTGCAGGAACATTCACAATGTCACATGTGAGTGACAAATTCGAGAAACAGCCAAAGGTCTGCCAAAAAGGGTAAATAGTAAGCAGCCCTACAATAGAATGTTTCACAACTAAGCAGTATCAAGTAACTGAACTTTCACACAGTATGGATAGATCTCAAAACAGGTTTGTTATGCTGGGGTGTGATGGCTCACACCTTTAATCCCAGCATTTGGATCACAGAGGCAGGCAGATCTCAGTGAGTTAGGCCAGCCTGGGCTACAGACTGAATTCCAGGACAGTTAGAGCTACAAAGTGAGGCCCTCTCCTGGAAAAAAGGAATATGTATGTTACATATAAAAAAGCATGGCCTTGTGGTGGCTCAGTGGTTAAAGGCATCTGCTGAAACCTGAGTTCAATCCCCAGGACAACCTGTGCAAGGATAGACCTCTGATATTCATATATTAGAAGAACTATACATGCACCCCAAATAAATGTTGTTTAAAAAAAAAAAAAAGTGAGCTAGGGTTGATGAGACGGCTCAGCAATAAAGGCACTTGCGGAGAGATGGCTCAGAGGTTAAGAGTACTGACTGACTGCTCTTCCAGAGGACCTGGGTTCAATTCTCAGCATCCATATGGCAGCTCACAAACTGTAACTTGAGTTCACACCAATGCACATAAAATAAAGTTAAATAAATTATTAAAAAAATAAATAAATAAAGGCACTTGCTACCAAGCCTGACAACCTGAGCTCAATCCCTGGAACCTGTGTGGTATAGAAAACCGATTTCCACAAGCTGTTCTCTGACCTACAAATGCACACCATGACAGGAGCCCTCACACAATGAATAAATAAATGTAAAATAAACCTTTCAATAATAAAAATATCAGGATCTCTTGCCCTCAAAAAGAGTTCATATTGTCTAATTCTATTTATATAAAATTCTAAGAAATGCAAGCTAATGATAGTAACAGCAGTATAGTGGTCAAAGGACTGGTAAAAGTGAGCTGAGCAGAACTCAGCAGAACCAGTGGATATGTCCATTATCTTGACTGCCATGATGGTCTTCCAAGTGCGCACAAAAGTCAAGGTTTATCAAATTGTATGCTGAATTAGATGCAACTTATCTCAATAAAGCTGATTTTAAAACTAAACAAAACAAGTTCCCATAGTGATCCAGCCTATAATGCCATCACTTAGGAGGTTGAGGTTAAGGGAATGTAAGCTGGAGGCTAACCTGGGCAACACAGGGAGAAATCCTGTCTCAATCCATCAACCTCCCAACTTAAAAATAATACACAATGGTCACTTTATGTGTGTTGGGATCCATAATGTGGATCTTCAGAAAGCACATATTTCTCTGTAACAGGTGCATGAAGTACCAGGGCTGAGGGGAAGGGACGACTCTATTCCACACTGTCATCCTGACAACTTGCTGCTTAGGCTGTGGCCACACAGCGGGACAATGTAGGGTCTATTACTCCTCGCCCCTCTCCCCACCCCCAGCGCCGTCTTTTTGTCTCCTAAAGCAGCAGTCTCTAACTCGTCTGGAAAAGCAGACAAAAGGGACAAAAGATTCAATGACTATTGAACAGATTAAAGAATAGACAACTGTTTTATTTAAAAGCTCCCTGAAGAATTAGAACGTTTGAGTTCTATACACTGTTGTTGAAATGGAGTTAGATATTGCCCGGATCTGCAGGCACATGCCAAGAGACCTGTCCAAGTCACTCATTTCCTGAGTTTACAGTTTTCTTTTCTCCCTTTTTTGGTTCCTGAATCATGAAGGAATAGCATTCAGGTGTATTTCTGAGGACCTAATATTTTGAAAGTTCTCTTGTTCAAGTACACGCCAACAACTTGAAACCATTTTTCAAATATCTGAGTTGGTGGCCATAAAAACTGAAGCGTCATGGAAAAGAATAGACAATGGGACATGTGTGTGAGTGGTCTAGGAGAGGTATAAAACAGCACCATCGTTATTTAAAAACCAGAGGTCACACTAGTGTTTAGCAACAAAATTACAGCTTACAAATAATTAGCAACAGTTACAGAACAATAACGGCAACATTGTAATTACCATCCAGATTCTGGCTCCACCACTTGTGAGGGGAACATACGACAATTTGCTTAATTTTGAAAACTCACTTTGCTCATCTTTAGAACCGGAGGGAGACCACCGCTGACCTCATAGGTCACCGCGGTACTAAAACGAGTTAGGCCGGCCTCTAGTAAGAGCAAAGTCAATGTCAGCAATTGAGTCTTGCTACCATGAAGTTTCAAAGGAGCCCATTAACTCACTAATCCTCCTCCTGACCTTAGCTTCAAATCCAGTCCCGTCACGAGCACGTTACTTAGGGGCCTCAGTTTCCACATCCGTAAAACGGGAACACACTAGTAACCGGAGGCAAAGAGTCCACGACCAGGTAAGATTCCCCTCCCTCCCACCCTTCACAGCGAAGATCACAGGGATAGAGAATACGCTCCTCGCAGTTTTCCCACTTCTGGCACTTAAGGGCGAGGACGAGGACGCGGAAAGGGGGCACCTAAAAGGGTCCTGCTGAAGGCCCGCGGTGGCTCAGGCGCCTCCCCGAGAGCGCGGGGTTATTTCGGAATCCCCAGGAGGCGACGCTCATGAGGCAATGGGTCAGGAATGCGGCGGACGGCAGGGCCGCGGGTGTCCCCACGTACATCCCGGACCCCGGGAGCAGGAACTTGGGGCGACAGGAAATGAATGGGGACCCGCGGGCGGGGCGGTGGGGCAGCGGGGTCGCCGGACGGACGAGGAGAGCGGGTGTACCCCCCTACGGCCGGGCAGCACAGAGGCGGCGGGGACCCAGGCCGCAGCCCGGCCCCTGCAGGCGGCTCACCTCCGCGATGTCATGTTCCTCCCGCCTCCGGCTCCGCACGGACCCGCTGCTCACTCAGGCTCCGCGAGGCGCCGTCACATGAGGGGGCCCGAGCAAGGCCCCGCTGGGGAGCCGACACGGGTGCGAGCAGAGCCGGCCGGCCGCGCGCACAACCCCCCTGCAGGCCTGGATCCCGGACACTGCGCGGCCGCCCCGCCGCCCGGCTCGCTCCGCCTTCACCCCCGCCCCTGGCCGCCGGCGCCGATGTGACGTCAGCGCGCGCGCCGTCTCCACTTCCTACTTCCGGTTTGTCCGGGCCGTGCCCGGGGGCTTCTTCCTGTGACTCTGTTGGGCTGTTCCCTTCAAAACCTGGGCCACTTCACGCCGGTGGGAGTCCACTGTGGCGCACATGTGGAAAGAAACAAACAAGCAGAGATCAGGGATGGGGAGGCTGCTTGGCGGTCAAGAGCGATTGCTGCTGCCCTTGCGGAAGACCGGAGTGCGGTTCCCACTCCAGCTCCAGGGAATCCGCCGACCTTTCCTGGCCTCCGCGGACACACTCAGAGTGCACATACCCATACAGATACACATAATTTTA